>NC_073691.1:210057758-210144441 GCF_029784155.1 Uranotaenia lowii | reverse complement strand
TTCGAACTCAAGTGTGGCGTCAAGATTCGTCCAATTTGCTGAAAATGAAGTGCTTAATTTTTAAGCCACTACTCTTGTGATGGCCATTATCACACCTTTCTGTTGTTGTTTGGAACCATTCTATTGAATGGGAAAATGTTTCTAAACCTTAATGTATTGTATGTAAAGGATCTAGATATCAAGTATGTTAATTTGTGTTTCCACTTTGAAGTGTGAAGTTGATACTTCTACAGGACTAATGAGTTCGTTGTTAAACTTGAGAACAGGAGGGTGTCATTATTGTTTTCAATGGAAAATATCTATTCTTTTAAATATTGGTCTTTGTTTACAAAGTTTTCGATGTTATGTAAAATTATGTCAGGTGTAGGATTTAGAAAATCCTATTTGTGGTTTGAATTTTTTAAATTCATTATCCAAACGCGAAGGGCTGTCAAACTTTTTCCACGTAATAACAAAAACAAACAGTTATAATCCATTCTCGTGGGTAAACAAGTAATAAGCAGTCGTAGACAAATTGACCCAGAGCACACTGGTTTATATGAGCAAACATAACCTGCATGGGTACGTTGCTCGTAGGCATAGCGAAATCTGAAATCGCTTCCAGCTATCATTCATCCGCGCGAAACAATTCGCGAAAAACGGTTCGATAGCTCGCGCGCTTTGTTTGTGCGATGTGAATCCTCGCACATAATTTGAAAAACATCACCCTAGCATTCGAGCTGTTGGTCCGAGCGTCTGTCCAAGAGCAGCGTACACTCCAATTTCGAATTGGTACCATTTTCCGTGATTTTCTTTCGGTAATTTTAGCTTTCGAATCCACTTTTTTATCGCAACATAATTTTTGTGCTTTGCGTGCATCGTGCACAGCCTCCTGCGACCACCATGTATGTGGGTGGTGATGCGCGCGATACTATTGTTTGTCAACTGAAACATTTTGTTGACAGAGCTACTACGATGAGGGCAAAAATTGGTTTGTAAATATGCTAACGTTTTCCCATTCAAAAACGCTCAATAGCTTCCGTTTCCATTCAACATAAATACCTACTCGGGGGCGCATTCATGTTTACGCTTTCATTGAAATGTGATTTCTGATGAAAGGGGAAAAAATAAATCTGTATATCATGCGTCGTGTTTATCTTTATACTGGCTAGCCCTCAGTCCAGTACTGTGTTATCTCGCATTTGACTTTTAAATGATCCAATATTCCAATAAAAGCCACTCATCAGCCGGACTGGAAGTCCACCAAACAAGACAGGAACCCTCTCGGTTCATGGCTTGGCTTTGGTACGTTGAACAGCTTTTTTTCCTGAATCATGCTCCTTTGGAACAGAGGAACGAGGATTGAGCTGACAGCGACAAGTTGATTTCTCGAGTGGTATCAAAGCACTTGAATAATTACGACTGCAAGTGGTTTTTCACAATTCCTTCAGTAAAATGGAACAATATTATCCTTAAGCTACTTGTACGGTAGCACTGAATTGTGTCTCTATAATTCAGATTTTGTAGAATCAAATTCTTCATGGTACAATATCAATTTTAAATTTTTATTCAAATTTGATCTGCAAAAGGATTCTTGCTTTGAAGTGGAAGAATGTGCCTAAATCTAAGGTACCTTTGATTTGCTCGATTATCACAGCTTGATACACGGAGCTACGAGCCACGCCTCCCGATATAAGGGTTGAAACCCATGAATGATGCAGGCGCCTGCTTTGACGGGTTCTCTTCATCCACCGTGATGCAAAACAAACATTATGATCTTACGTTTATTTTATCCTGTCGGATGTGCTTCTTTCGATGATGTTTCGTACCCTTTCCAGAAATATAAACACAAAAGCAATCAATCAAATCTGCCGCAATCAAGCCATGGCAGTGTTTGTTTTGATGCGGCCGCGAAACGGGGCGAGTTTCGAAGCATCTCTATCAGCAGGGTGCCAGGATCAGGATCGTATCCTGACGATCTGACCCAGATCGTATGTAACCCCTTGAATCAAACCAACCCCTAAATCGCGACTTCAGGATCTTCCCCGACTCGATCGGATAAACTCCTCAAGCGTCATTCGACAACAAAATTAAGCCGACTGTCGGTCCCGGGTTTAATTTTCGAAGTGTGATGCTGTGATAATTTCAGGCTTCGATAGGTTTGAAAAATGCTAAAATAGAAACATCTAAACTACATTGTTTCTTCGGATTGACGCCGACTCATATCTGTCGTGTGAAACATAAATTGAAGTCCAAAGCGCATAAAGGAAAACATGAAAAGGTTTTGAAGTAGAACATTTAAATTATCGTTGAAGTTACCTGGAAAAGTGACCAGTACTTCGCATGACCCCAACCAAACGAGTACAGTTGCTGTCTTCGGTCGAAGCCCGTGTTAAGCTGCAGACATCTTAATTCGTTGGCATCGGCGCATTTGCGATCGAAATTAAAAGTGTTGCTTTGGCAGAAAACAAAACACTGAACAGAACGTTTTAACGCATTTTTGACGACGGCGACGAAGATCGGGATTTGCGTGAGCCACTTTTATGCGCAAAGTTCTAGCGCAACGCAAGCGGCCAAGCTTATTACCATAATGAGACTACCGAAATTGAGATCGACATAACTACAGCGGAAGATGGCCTGGCCAACCTCGCGCGCCTCCATCATTTCCGGCCACATACTCGGCTCCGATCCGAACATAAATCCAGTACCCTAATCATCATCATTAGAGGTGCGTGGTGCGACTCATTTTTTTCCATCCAGTTAAAATCAACCAGTGTTAAAGAGTTTTCGGTTGGATATCTGTATTTGCGTGTGCACACGCGTTTCAGTTTTTTTTTATTTCGTTCATATTTCCATTTCAGGAGCTATTCAGGATCCAAAGGATCATCCGTGTGGGTACTACTTTGTAAATTTGGATTTAGTTCCAACAGCCAGAGGGCCAATTACTGGTCACCGTATTAGGCGACGTGCGGCGCGCGCTCGGATGATTCCTTTCAAAAGTGGCACGAGACGGATGAGCTTTTTTCTTGTTTCATCTCAAGACTTAAAATCATTAAAAGTCAAGTTTTAATTTTCTTGCTTTGTTGTTACCATTGAAGATACATACATATATTTGCCAAACCTGTTCAACTTCGAATGAATGTTGAATGCGCAGCTTGGGAGAAAAAAAAACTAAGTGAGGTAAAATTTGTAACGAGTTAAAGTAAGTTGGCGTGGTTTTTTTTTGTCTTTCAGGCTAAATTGCCTAACTACCATTTTCCAATTGTCATTGATCGACTTTCAGGATTTTGTCATGGTATACATTTATTGTTGAAAAAATACGAAACCCGCTGAAAGAGAACCTTCCCCTGAGGACCGATACCCATTAAGACATTTGGACACATTTGGAAAGTTTCCTGAGGGAATGTAAGTCATACCTCTTAGGATAATAACTTAATGAGGAATACATATTTGTAAAACATGCTTCAGACTTAAGGCGATTTGTACGAGTGTGTAAAATGAAGTCTCTTTAGCTTAAATCACGATCTCAAGAAACTCGCGGGCTACACATCAAATTTAGCAGTGTAAGCTAGTAAGAGTATGCTGTCTGCTAAGAAAAGACGATAAAATAGGAAAAAAGACAAATTTTGCCAGGCTGCATGTCCAAACGTTGAGAAATTTTCAGAATAGACAAATAGTCGTAAAAACTTAAGCGTAAAAAACCGTCTGGTTAGATTCGGCATAGCAATTAAATTTATCAAATTGATTTCAACTTTAACTGAACAAAATAGAAAAAGAAGATAAAAAAAACGAAAAAAAAAACAAAAAAGACAAAAAAAAGACAAAAAAAAAACAAAAAAACACAAATAAGACAAAAAAAAGACAAAACAGACAAAAAAAAACAAAAAGGACAAAAAAAACCAAAAATGACAAAAAAGACAAAAAAGACAAAAAATACAAAAATGACCAAAATGACCATAAAACCAAAAAAGAAAAATATGACAAAAAAGATAAAAAAGACAAAAATTACCAAAATGACCAAAATGACCAAAATCACTAAAATGACCCAAATGACCAAAATGACCAAAATGACCAAAATAACCAAAATAACCAAAATGACCAAAATGACCAAAATGACCAAAATGACCAAAATGTCCAAAATGGCCAAAATACCAAAATACCAAAATGATCAAAATGGCAAAAATGATCAAAATGATCAAAATGATCAAAATGACCAAAATGGCCAAAATGGCCAAAATTACCAAAATTACCAAAATGACCAAAATGATTAAAATGACCAATATGACCAACATGACCAAATTGACCAAAATGATCAAAATGAACAAAATGACTAAAATGACTAAAATGTCCAATATGACCAAAATGACCAAAATGACCAAATTGACAAAAATCACCAAAAAAGGACAAAAATGACAAATATGACAAAAAAGGACAAAAAAGGCAAAAATTACAAAAGAAGATGAAAATGACAAAAATGACAAAAATGACAAAAACGACAAAAATGACAAAAATAACAAAAATGACAAAAATGACAAAAATGGCAAAAATGACAAAAATGACAAAAATGACAAAAATCACAAAAATGACAAAAATGACAAAAATGACAAAAATGACAAAAATGACAAAAATGACAAAAATGACAAAAATGACAAAAATGACAAAAATGACAAAAATGACAAAAATGACAAAAATGACAAAAATGACAAAAATGACAAAAATGACAAAAATGACAAAAATGATAAAAATGACAAAAATCACAAAATCACAAAAATGACAAAACTGACAAAAATCACAAAAATGACAAAAATGACAAGAATGACAAAAATGACAAAAATGACAAAAATGACAAAAATCACAAAAATGACAAAAATGACAAAAATGACAAGAATGACAAAAATGACAAAAATGACAAAAATGACAAAAACGACAAAAATGACAAAAATGACAAAAATGACAAAAATGACAAAAATGACAAAAATGACAAAAATGACAAAAATGACAAAAATGACAAAAATGACAAAAATGACAAAAATGACAAAAATGACAAAAATGACAAAAATGACAAAAATGACAAAAATGACAAAAATGACAAAAATGATAAAAATGACAAAAATGACAAAAATGACAAAAATGACAAAAATGACAAAAATGACAAAAATGACAATAATGACAAAAATGACAAAAATTACAAAAATTACAAAAACTACAAAAATTACAAAAATGACAAAAATTACAAAAATTACAAAAATTACAAAAATTACAAAAATTACAAAAATGACAAAAATGACAAAAATGACAAAAATGACAAAAATGACAAAAATGACAAAAATGACAAAAATGACAAAAATGACAAAAATGACAAAAATGACAAAAATGACAAAAATGACAAAAATGACAAAAATGACAAAAATGACAAAAATGACAAAAATGACAAAAATGACAAAAATGACAAAAATGACAAAAATGACAAAAATTACAAAAATGACAAAAATTACAAAAATTACAAAAATTACAAAAATGACAAAAATGACAAAAATGAAAAAAAATACAAAAATGACAAAATAGCAATAGAATGAAAAATCTGAAAATGACGGAAAAGACAAAAATGACAAAATTTCATAATAAAAACATAGAAATCGTATTTTTGTGTCATTTTGAAGTTAGAGATAACCGACAAAAGTGTGGCTCCAGATTTCTTCGTTTCATTATTTGGGATTGAGATTCAAGTTCTGACCAAAATTTCCAAAATCACCAAAAAAGGACAAAAATGACAAATATGACAAAAAAGGACAAAAAAGGCAAAAATTACAAAAGAAGATGAAAATGACAAAAAAAAAATGAAAATGACAAAAACGACAAAAATGACAAAAATGACAAAAATGACAAAAATGACAAAAATGACAAAAATGACAAAAATGACAAAAATGACAAAAATGACAAAAATGACAAAAATGACAAAAATGACAAAAATGACAAAAATGACAAAAATGACAAAAATGACAAAAATGACAAAAATGACAAAAATGACAAAAATGACAAAAATGACAAAAATGACAAAAATGACAAAAATGACAAAAATGACAAAAATGACAAAAATGACAAAAATGACAAAAATGACAAAAATGACAAAAATGACAAAAATGACAAAAATGACAAAAATGACAAAAATGACAAAAATGACAAAAATGGCAAAAATCACAAAAATCACAAAAATGACAAAATGACAAAAATGACAAAAATGACAAAAATGACAAAAATGACAAAAATGACAAAAATGACAAAAATGACAAAAATGACAAAAATGACAAAAATGACAAAATGACAAAAATGACAAAAATGACAAAAATGACAAAAATGACAAAAATGACAAAAATGACAAAAATCACAAAAATGACAAAAATGACAAAAATGACAAAAATGACAAAAATGACAAAAATGACAAAAATGACAAAAATGACAAAAATGACAAAAATGACAAAAATTACAAATATGACAAAAATGTCAAAAATGACAAAAATGACAAATATGACAAAAATTACAAAAATGACAAAAATGACAAAAATGACAAAAATGACAAAAATGACAAAAATGACAAAAATGACAAAAATGACAAAAATGACAAAAATGACAAAAATGACAAAAATGACAAAAATGACAAAAATGACAAAAATGACAAAAATGACAAAAATGACAAAAATGACAAAAATGACAAAAATGACAAAAATGACAAAAATGACAAAAATGACAAAAATGACAAAAATGACAAAAATGACAAAAATGACAAAAATGACAAAAATGACAAAAATGACAAAAATGACAAAAATGACAAAAATGACAAAAATGACAAAAATGACAAAAATGACAAAAATGACAAAAATGACAAAAATGACAAAAATGACAAAAATGATAAAAATGACAAAAATGACAAAAATGACAAAAAGGACAAAAAGGACAAAAAGGACAAAAATGACAAAAATGACAAACATGACAAAAATGACAAAAATAACAATAGAATGAAAAATCTGAAAATGACGGAAAGACAAAAATGACAAAAGTTTAAAAAAAAACATAGAAATCGTATTTTTGTGTCTCTTTTGTCACTCGGTGTTGAAACATCATGGAGGAGGTGCTGGACTGTAGTAAATAATAAATTGGAATAAATGGCTCAAAAGATTGCATGCAACAAAATTGCATACTATCTACATTGCACAAAACCAATGAATAGAGACATTTTTTATCGAAAACTTGAAAAAAACAATTTCAAACATTTTTCATAGCTGGTTTTTGCTCTTGTCATTGTTTTGAATATTCGATTAATTTATCGAAATTTCCTTGAAATACTTCAAACTTTATTTATTCAAAAGGTGACCAAAGAAGAATTTAATATTTGATCCGGCCTTATTGAGTGTCAAATAAATCCAATTTATGTAGCTAGGACTGTGAGTATATACATGGTATTTAACAACATTTATCGTTTGTTTCGAAAATGTGAGGAAAATAGGTTTGAAGTGTAGTCAGTAGTAGGCCAACTGTTTGTTATACACAGATCGAATCAAAGAGTCTGTGGTTACCCAAAAAAAAAAAACTCGTTCCACATTCATTTCATTATAAAAGTTTTGGACAAATTTGATAGTACTTAAACATGTGGGTACAGAAACTTAATAAATTTTTTAAATCAGTTCACAACGAAAACCAAACAATATTTTTTGTTTTGTTGTGTCTTGTGCTCTATTTGAAACCGTTCATACCTTGAGGCTTTAAGGAGCCTAACTTGTTTTGTCAAACAGTACTTCAATGTATAAATCTCAAAATCAATATATCATATTTCGTGTAGCTTCACTGATGGCTAGCATTCATCCAGCATCAATCAACAAATTCGCCGGACCAGACCCAGTCCCAGAAGCGTCGGACCGTACCAATTTTCGTCGATCGGCGGCGTCCTCGTGGCGTGAAACTTGGCGGCTGAATCGACAGCTCTGATCAAAGTTTTTTTTTGCTGCCTCTTCTGAGATCGCTTTCCTCCTTCGTTTGTGTGGGATCAATTTTTAAAGTTTTATTTGCTTTTTCATCCTTCAAACCACCGCCCTGTTGCGGGGAGCTCATTTCGATAAATGTTTTACGATAACTTTATTAAATTTCGGCAAACCTTCCACCTATAGATGTAGGAAAACATAAACAAAAAAAATCTCTCAATGAACTTTGCCGCCCAAAATGTTACGCCACCGAGGATCCGCAGAATCTTCGCAGAAGGAAAATCGTCCGAAAACAAATAAACGATTTCCATTAGGGTGGTGTGGCTTATGCGCCTCTACGTGAGTATAGGAACGACTGAAGCCCTAACCTGGAATCAGGACGCAAAATGTGATCCGTTCTCTCGTGATGATGATAGTGATTTTGACGGACACGGTCGATTGAGAGCAAGCTTTCATATTATCGCATCGTCAAATTTAGCGAAATTGTAGGGATTATCCGATAGAAGGATTCAAACCGGTAGATATGAGGGACGGGGAATGAAACTGTAGGGGAAAACCCCAACACTATGGGAAGGTTGCGCGTAATGGGTTAATTTCGGTGTTTCCGAAGATTTTGATGAGGTGATTCTCCTCACACCAAATTATAATGCCGGGTTTATGATATATGAGTTTGTTTGCTGGCTGCTGCTGCTTCCATCTGATTCAGCCCGACTCGATGAAAGGTTAAATGTTAAATCGAAACTGTGTAAATATTTGAGAACTGATTACAGCAATAACTTGTTAGTGAATTATCCTCAGGCATTGCCTGGAGGGAAGAAAAAATCAGCACCCTTCTACATGTTTTTCCAACATGCTGAAAGGATTCAGAATAAGATAATTTCGTAATTTTTATTCCTTTAAGCATGATGTGAAATTTTTCTGGTGTAGATATGAGGTGATTCTTTGTCAGTGCACTTTACGATGGTTTCCTGCAATACAATTACTAAATTGAAAAATGTCCATACAAGGAACAGTTATTCCCGAGCTCCAATTTTCTTCAGGAGTTGATTCGAAATAAAATCAAGAACCATTTATTATCAAATTGAAAAGCGTATCTTTTCAGCGCCTTAGGACACCACACCGGCTTGTCCGGCTTAAGGATTCTCTCCCAAAAATAAAGCAATAAAATTAGTCGCGGTCAACAAATCAAACCGCTCGCTAGAAGCCTACTTTGATTCTATCGCGTGTCATTATCCTAGCCGAAAGGACTCCTCTCTTTACTATTTTCAAACGCCAATAACGCGATCACAGCATGCCGAGCTGAAGGTGTGAATCTATTGAAGAAACTTACATTTACATCCATTAAGTATGCTGCGCCGTATTGTGGCGGTGTGGTCCTTTTTTGACCGGGGGCTCATTCCTTTTTCCATTATAATCAAAGCCGACTGTGATCTTCTGTTCAATAGAAAAGGACGCTTGTGTTGTGATTTGTGTACCCGCAGGAGGGATTTTCAGCTAATAAATTTGTAAGGAATGTGTGCGGGTGTCCATGCTGGAATTTACAGTTTAGCGCAAACTGTATATTAAATCAAAGTACCAACTAGTCGATCTTATCACAATCAGTTAATATTCTTAAGAAGCCACTTGCAGTTGGCGAACAGTCATTGAAAAATTTATGCGGCACTACTGTGTTCGATGTTTACTCTTGGGCTTGAACACGCAGACATTGGCTCAATAAGCAACTGACTTGCCAACTGAGGTATATCACAAGCTCTTACTTAAAGAATTTAAAACATTATTTGAAAAGAAAACAAAATATAAAAAAGTTAAAATAACAAAAAACATAAACAAAAATATAAAATAAAACAATCAAAAAATTATAAAACCAATATAAAATTTAAAAAAAAAATAAAAACTCGAAAAAAAAAACTAAATATGTAAATAGAAAATCTAAAAAAATTATATAAAAAAAAATATATAAAAAAATAACAACAAAAATAAAAAAAATCATAAAAGAAGAAAAAAATATATTTTTTTAAAACACTAAAAAAAAACAATAAAAAAAATAAAAAAGAAAAAAAATTAAACAAAATTTAAAAAAAATCCAACAAAATTTAAAAAAAATAAACAAATTAAAAAAAAATTAAACAAAATTAAAAAAAAAATAAATGAAAGAAAAATAAAAGAAAAGAAAACAACCATAAAATTGAAAAAAAATTAAAATTATAAAAAAATTTAAAAATACAAAATTTTATGACAAATATGCAAATTAAAAAAGCACAAAAATAATATAAAATACGGAAAAACAGTTACAAAATAAAATAAAAAAATACAAAAAAAATTAAAAATACAAAAAATAATCAAAAATACAAAAAAAATAAAAATAACTTTAAATATTTAATAAACAAACAATTAAAAAAATTATATTAAAAAAACATAAAATAAAAATTAAATAAAATGAAAAAAGTATTAAAAAAAAAATAAAACAAATGGAATAAAAAAATTAAATAAAATAAATATAAAAAAGAAAAAAATAAAAAAAAATACAAAAAATATAATAAAAAAATACAAAAAATAAAATAAAAAAGAAATTAAATAAAAAAGAAATTAAATAAAAAAGAAATAAAATAAAAAAGAAATAAAATAAAAAAGAAATAAAAAAAAAAAGAAATAAAATAAAAAAGAAATAAAATAAAAAAATAAAATTTAAATAAAAAAAAATAAAATTAAAAAAACATAAAATTAAAAAAAAAAATTAGAAAAAAATAAAATTAAAAAAAAATTAAATTAAAAAAAAATTAAATTAAAAAAAATTAAATTAAAAAATAAAAGAAAAAAAATTAAAATAAAAAATAATAAAAAAAGTCAAATATAAAAAAAAAAAAAATAAAAAAAAAATAAAAAAAAAATAAGAAATAAATAAAATTAAGTAACCAGTGTGCAATGAAAAATCTTATGAACCTTAAATCACCCCCAACCCTTAAAATACCAAATGGTTAATGGCTGGTCCTCTACGTGGGTCAGGACAACCCCCAAAAAAACGTACAGTGTTAAATAACAGGGAATTTTAGTTCAAAAGCAGAAAATTTCAACTAAATTTAAAGGCTGACAAAATCGGGATAAAATGCTGACAAAATCGGGGATAGACAAAATCGGGGGTAGACAAAATCGGGAGCTGACAAAATCGGAACAATATGTAAAATAAAAAAAAATAAAAAAAATTTAAAAAAAAATTTAAAAAAATTAAAAATAAAATAGAAAAATATAAAAAAAAATTAAAATAAAAAAAATAAAATTAAAAGAAATCAATAAATAGAAAATAAACAAAAAACAAAAAAAAATAAAAAAAAATTAAAAAAAATGAAAAAAAATAAAAAAAAAATGAAAAAAAAATAAAAAAAAATGAAAAAAAATAAAAAAAAAATGAAAAAAAACTAAAAAAAATGAAAAAAAAATAAAAAAAATGAAAAAAAAAAAATAAAAAAAATGAAAAAAAAAAATAAAAAAAATGAAAAAAAAAAATAAAAAAAATGAAAAAAAAATAAAAAAAATGAAAAAAAAATAAAAAAAATGAAAAAAAATAAAAAAAATGAAAAAAAATAAAAAAAATGAAAAAAAATAAAAAAAAATAAAAAAATGAAAAAAGTGAAAAAAAAATAAAAAAATGAAAAAATAAAAAAGAATAAAAAAAATGAATAAGAAAATTTAAAAAATGAAAAAATAAAATGAAAAAAAAATAAAAAAATAAAATGGAAATAAAATAAAAAAATAAAATAAAAAAATAAAATGAAAAAAAAATGAAAAAAAAATGAAAAAAAAATTAAATATAAAGAAAATAAAATTAAATGAAAAAAAATAAAATACTAAAATGAAAAAAAAAATAAAATGAAAAAAAAAATAAAAAAATTAAATGAAAATAAGAAAAAATAAAAAATATATAAAAAAAATTTAAAAAATTATAATACATAAAAATCAAATTTAAAAAAAATTATAAAAATTAAATAAAAAAAATATATAAAAAAATAAATAGTTAAAAGTTAAATGAAAATGAATAAAATAAAAATCAATTTAATAAAAAAAAAAATTAAAAAAGATAAAAAAAAATTTAAATAAAATTAATAAAACTTAAATAAAATCACATAAAAAAAATTTAAAAAAAGTTTAATAAGAATTTTTTTTTTATTAAAAAAAATTAAATTAAAATTTGAAAAATTATGAAAAAAAAAATGAAAAAAAAAATAAAAAAATTATTAAAATTAAAAAAATTATAAAAAATTTAAAAATATAAATAAATAACTTTAAAATTTTTTAAAAATGTCAATATAAAAAAATAATCAAAATAATATGAAAAATATTCAATTAAAAAAATAAATAAAGACAATTATAAATTGAAAAAAAAATTGAAAAAAAATGTGGAAAAATGAATCCGACTGTGTGAGTTGAAACTTCAGTCTGTCGGAATGAAGGGAATTGTCCATATGCTCATCATAATTTTCTATGTCTATTTCCTGTAGTAGAATGTTGATACATCAACATGGGCCCTGAAGAGGCGTAAGAAATGAGTTCAGGTTATACCGGAAGACAACGCGAATACGTTTCGTTTTTCAACATCAATTTTCATCTTATCTTTAAAATATTTCAAAATCAAAAAAATTACAATGAAATAACTTTTATTTTATCACAAAAATAAAATTTAATAAAAAAAAAATAAAAAAAAAATTAAAAAAAAAATAAAATAAAAAATAAAATAAAAAATAAAATAAAAAAAAATTAAAAAAAAATAAAATAAAAAAAAATTAAAAAAAATAAAATAAAAAGAAAATAAAAAAAAATAAAATAAAAAAAAAAGAATAAAAAAAAAATAAAATAAAAAAAATAAAATAAAAAAATAAAATGAAAAAAAAATTTACAAAATAAAAGAAAAAAATAAAAAAAAATATAAAAAAAAGTCAAATATAAAAAAGTCAAATATACAAAGAAAAAAAAAATAAAAAAATATTAAATTGAAAAAAAAAAATAAAATTAGAAATAAATAAAATAAAGTAAAATAAAAAAAAAATGAAAAAAAAAATAAAAAAATATAAAAATAATAAAAAAATCAAAAAGAAAAATATAAAAAAAAATGAAAAGAAATCAATAAATAGAAAATAAAAAAAAAGAAAAAAAATACACTGGATCCTTTTTTTAAACGATTGTTGTGTTCGTGCAAAAAAAGAAATCGTTTAAAAAAAGTTCAAAACAATCGGGCAAAATTCATCGCTTATTTCGAGTAAAGTGGCCAACTTGGACTGCTAATCAATCATTTCCAACCAGGTAGACCATTCTGGGGTGATTTGAGTGAAAATGGGAAGCTCAAAGATTTGTTTTCGATTGATCTGTTTTGGGTTATAAGCCACGGTTGTTCCGAAACTTCCGCAAAGTCTCTAAGTGGCCATTCCGGCCCTTGTTTCTGTCGGGAAGCAACGTCCGAACCAATTTACCATCCAGGAGTGGTTTGGTTAAAAGCAGGAATGTCTACAATCTGTTTTTGACATGTTCGAAAATCGTCTTATTTCGAGAAAATCGTTTAAAAAAATCGTTTAAAATGAAACCGCGTAAAATAAGATCGTTTAAAAAAAGAATCCAGTGTATATATAATGAAAAAAATGAAAAAATTAAAAAAATGAAAAAAATGAAAAAAAATGAAAAAAAAGAAATAAAAAAAAATTTAAAAAAATAAAAAAAATATTTAAAAAAAATTTAAAAAAATAAAATAAAAAAAAATAAAATAAAAAAAATAAAAAAAATGCAGCAAAAATAAAAAATGAAGAAAAAAATAAAAAACAATAAAAAAAAATTAAAAATTTTTAAAATAAAATGTTAATAAAAGAGAAAAATAAAATGAAAAAAAATAAAAAAATAAAATGAAAATAAAAATAAATAAATTAAGAAAATGAAAAAAAAATTTAAAAAAAATTAAATAAAAAAATTAAATTAAAAAAAATATATTAAAAAATAAATAGTTTAAAGTAAAATGAAAATGAATAAAATAAAAATCAATTAAATAAAAAAAAAATTTAAAAAGAAAACAAAAAACAATCAAAATAAAATTAATAAAACTTAAATAAAATCACATTAAAAAAAAAAAAATTGAATAAAAAAGTTCTTTTTATTAAAAAAAATTAAATTAAAAAAAAACGAAAAAATATGAAAAAAATGAAATTAAAAAAATTATTAAAATAAAAAAAAATATAAAAAATTTAAAAATATAAAAAAATAAATTTAAAAAAATTTATAAATCTAAATATAACAAAATAATCAAAATAATAAGAAAAATATTCAATGAAAAAAATAAATAAAGACAATTATAAATTGAAAAAAAAATGTAAAAAAAATGTGGAAAAATGAATCCCACTGTGTGAGTTGAAACTTCAGTCTGTCGGAATGAAGGGAATTGTCCATATGCTCATCATATTTTTCTATGTCTATTTCCTGTAGTAGAATGTTGATACATCAACATGGGCCCCGAAGAGGCGTAAGATATGAGTTCAGATTATACCGGGAGACAAGGCGAATTCGTTTCGTTTTTCAACATCAATTTTCATCTAATCTTTAAAATATTTAAAAATCAAAAAAATTGTAATGAAATAACTTTTATTTTATCATAAAATTTAAAAAAAAAAATGTTATGAAAAACAAAAAAAAAATAAACAAAAAATACGAAAGAGGTCGAAAATAAACATTATTTAATGTAAGCATAGGTCGTTTGTATAAAAAAATACATACGTGCCAAGCAAACCGGTTCCAATTGATAGCAAATTTTACGTGGTGTATAAATTGGAAAGATTTTAACAAATTGCAATGATCATGTTTTCCATAAAAAAAAGGAATAAAATTTATAGCCTGTACGCTTTTCCTATCTTAAATAGATAGTACGAACACGGCTCGCCGCCGACGAGAAAAGCACGTGCTGCCATATGTTGGATGATTTTTATTTGTTTTCAAAAACGGATCGCTCGTTCCTAATGAGACCCAAAGCCATCCAACATCCGACACACGACTCATCGACGATCGATGGCCCTTTCCTCGATTCCAGAGTTGCTCTAATTCCCTCGATTCTGACTCGCTCCAGATAGTTAGAGTTAATACACCTCATCCTAGCAGCAGCGGTCATCATCGACGGGTCCGTCTTCTTCGTCTGTCCGTCTTCTGCCGTGGGCTCGTTCGTAGTCAGCCAAACTAGAACCTTTCAACACGTGTTTCCAACCTGGTGCGTATATGGAAACATCACTCGGTCTTCTCGCACCTTATGTTTGATTCCGGTTTCAAAGATCCGACTGTAGAGTAAAAAAAAGCAAATCGTAAAATCATCCATATCTATTACGGACCGGGCGAAACTTGGACCCGCACTCTGTATGGATTCGCATTTTCAACAGACGAAAAAATATCGCTTTCTGCCTGATGACTGACGACTGTCCACAAGTGTTGAATCGATCGTTTTCCAATTGACTACTGATCGAACACGGACGATCCCGCCTGGAACGATGAGCACGGACTTCCTGGAAACGCCTCGAAATCAAAGCAACCCGCGAGTGACGGAATGATCACTTAAAAAAATTTTTAGGAAAAATTGGATTCTCGTTAGAACTCAAGCACACCGGCCAGCTAGCTAGAAAGATCAACCGGCGAGGGTCTTTGAAGTGCCGTTGTGCCGATTTTCTGCTCGGATTAGCACTTTCCATGCTCTCTGCTTTCGGTCGAGTATTTTATACCTTAAAACTATCCGAAAACTCTTATCTGTCATCGAATGAAACGAAAGTACGCCCTAATTAGACGGAAAAGGTCCTTCCACTTGAGTAGAGATGGATACGATAATGATAATCGGATATTGATTCCGGGATTTGGGTTAGAATTTTTTATGGTTTTATTTCCGACGATGATTATGCTGAAATATTAGGAGTATCATTTCGGAATTTATTCTCGTGTTTTGATGAAATGTTTGAATATCTCCTCCAGTCCAATTTAAATTTCAGAACAGCACTCAACATTTTAACAGGTGATTGTTTGCATTGATTGATGACCGCATTCAATTATAAATCCACTGCTCGAGCGAATTTCTTCGAAAACTTGTGAGAAAACACGCGAATCTCACACTTTTCAAACAGATGAACGAGGTTTGGCACGTGACAAATGCTCCCGATGAAATTCGAGCTCCAATTAAAACGTAATTTGGATACCATTCTAACACTTGGTGGCTCTTACTTTGTATGGTTAGATTGCTATGCTGATGAGTCCACATGCATGACGTGGAAACGCCTACTTGGACTTTGGGTTTTTGAGACGGCAAGGAATTCAAAACATTTTGAGTGGCCACTGCTGCTAGATCGCGGCTTGGAAATTCTTTTCAAAATTTTAACCGACACAACCGGAGTCAACGAGAAATTCTCACGTCTTCAAGACGATTTTGAGCTATCGTTATCCGGATACCACCCAATAGTATGGCGGAATAGAAATATCAAAGGCAACTTTGCATAGTGCTCATAAACCACTTGAAATTGAAGCACCGTTCAATGAAAGCTACAATTGAAATAGAAAACTTGCTGCATTCGATTTCTACCGTGTAAGATCGGATCGCTCAAAAAAAAACTCATAACATTCTCGCACACTGATTCTCGTCAGGAATGTTTTAAGGTGTTTCAACTTCCAAGATCCACCCCCTCAGGGAGAAAGATATACAAAATCAAAAGCCTACAAGCCGCAGAACAAACATGCTTCTTTCCCTCAAAAGGCACAGATTCAGTTCCGGTGATGATACATTTTCCTAAAACCACACTCGTTGTCCGCGCTGTCTACGGCTAAATAATAGTAACAGACCGCAAATTTCAAGCTACGTTAGGACCATCTTGACCAAGGCAAATAACTTCCTGGCGGCGTGGCGGCAGTTTTGTGGCGAGTGTTTGGTTTGGGCACAACTTTGTGTGGCAAATTTGGCTACCGAAATAAGAGGGCGGGTTGCTTTGATGCCGAGCCGCAAGACAAACAAAGAACGGGATAGGAAGCGGCGCGGCAGCACACAGGTAGGCAATTTTCGCCTGGCTTTGACTGAAATTATCTTTGTGCAAGAATTAAGGGAAAAAACTAGGTCAAAGTAGGCGTACGTACCTAGCTCCTTCAGTAGAAGTGGTCTGGTGAAGAACATTCTGTAATCCCGACCCAGGAAGAGGAAGGATGTAGTCAAGTGTTTTTGTTTCGGCCGCTTCAAAGGTGGGAAACATTTTCTACTCGTAAGAAGGTGTTAAAAAAGTGGCATTACACTTGCTCATACTTTGGAAGTTGTTGGAAAATCATCATTTTAAATAATGTAACTTTTAGTTACAGACACAGATGTTTGTTGAGTAAATTTTTTTATCTACACCGTAAGCGGGAATTAAAGAACTTGTTAATTGTTTTACTGAATTCTAAACATGTAAAGTTCGTTAAGTAATTCGGAAATTTTCTATTACCGCCGGTTGAACTGTAATAATGGCGGAAATTATTCGTTAAAAATTGATGAAATACCGGTAATATTTACCGAAAAACTGTAAAAGGTCATCGATTCTGCGTTTGTAATACCGAAATTCGGTAATTTTTATCGAAACATTGTAAAATTTTACCGAATTCTCGGAAATTTAAAGAGCGTGTACCACTTCTACCGACTAATCGGTAATTTTACTGTATCACAGTTTGTTTTAATCGAATAAACTGGGAATGCTCGTTATTTTATTTATTTTCGGATAGTGTTTGCTGAAAAAAACGTGATTTAAGGAAAAAAATGCAACACTTTGATTTGTGAGTAACTTTTAAATGAAAAATGGATGAAAATTGATAAAATTTTCAGTGAAGCTACCAAGTAATGTAATGTGAACGTGTTCAAAATTTGGTAACAAAGTGATTTTTGAGTTTACGTCCAATACAGAATCTCATATAGACTTTTTGGGCAGGATCGAGATAAATCCTGGCAAGTCCCAGGGGGAAACCCAAAAACAGCTGGAAATGAACTATTTGACATAAAATTCATGTGATAAATCGTTTTAAGAGTCTTAAGGGATTTAACAGTCAGTTTAAATTTGAATGAAAGTGAAGATGATTAAATACATGCTTGTAATTAATCATAAGTTAAGAAATGTGAGTGGTTTTTATCAAGCGCATTCCGAAAATATCAAATAAACAGGCCTAAATTTATCTCTACAAGATAAAAAAGCTACCCACTGGTACAACTTAGAGAACCTGCATATAAGAGAAGCGACGTCTGATCCCTCTTAAAATAAAATTTGTGGTCACATCGCCGAAAGCTTGGACAAAAAAAATCCTCGGCACTGTTTTCTGGCTCAGTGTTCAAGCTCTAAAGTGAACGCTCAATGAATCCAACAAAACATCATTGAATTTGATGCCCGATGGATCACGATAAACAGTATGAATAACTTGAATTTAGTTAACAATCAGATAGTTTTCCAACTACGAACACGAAACACCAAAGCAGTGATAAAAATTGCTCCTAATCATAAATTCATATGACGAGCTTTAAAATTAGTTTTTTGAACTACAACAGCAATCACAATACTTTCCTTGGCTGTGTTTTCAATTAGAAAGCTCAAAAGCTCGGATTGATTGGAATCAATTTTGACAGTTATTTTGTATCGATTGGAATTTTCTGTTTCAGACGTCGCTTCTCTTACATGTAGGTTCACTAGTACAACTAATAAAATACGGTGGTCAAATCGTGCGCAAAGTATTTGGACCGTTACTGGAGAGATATTTTAAAAAGTATTGCGATGGACAGCAAATCGAACTCTTTAGCGGACCCCTGGCACGTTTCTAGCCAGAAACTTTTTGTCTCGCCTGGATGTTTCGAAGATAAACATGGAGAAAAAAATTTAAAAAAATTGATGTACTTTTGCGCAACTGCGTTGCCGGCAAAAACAGACATTATACAGTGGGTTTCTATTTAAACGCATGCTATCTTTGTTAGATTATGCATCATGAAGCGATCTAAAACATGTCAACAAAACTGTATGTTATTAGTCATTGGATGTGCAACTTAAAAC
Source organism: Uranotaenia lowii (assembly GCF_029784155.1). Classification (NCBI taxonomy): domain Eukaryota; kingdom Metazoa; phylum Arthropoda; class Insecta; order Diptera; family Culicidae; genus Uranotaenia; species Uranotaenia lowii. Next base: position 210,125,447 of record NC_073691.1, on the reverse strand, counting down.
TGTAATGACTCAATTTGAAAATTGTGTGTATTTTGAATACGATACAAAATTCGATTTTGGGATGGAAAATTCGTTTAAACGCACACCATGAAAAGTATGCATTTCGCTTACCTGCTTTATCAAAACTTTTGCGTTCTGTCATTTTGATCTTGTAGTAGGGTTCTGTTTTCTGCTTAGTCGATCCTGGCATTTTGACGGCCTGATTTTTGAAATGGCGAAGGGTAAAGATACTTGAGTGATTCGGAGCAAAAAGTTGTTCTTGAACTGAGGAAAACCGGTATGTGCAATCGTAAAATAGCAAGGAGAATAAACAGATCCGAAACAGTGATTCGAAATTTTCTGAAGAAAGGTGAAAAATACGGTGTGAAGAAGAAAACCAAGGGAAATGCCAAAATCAGCAATCTTGAACGAAACCGAACTCTGGAGATGGCTCGAACTGGAAGGTACAATGCTTCCGAAATTAAGAAGGAACTTGGACTCCCAATTACCAATAAGCGAATTGCGCAGATACTACGAGGTTCTGGGCAATTGAAGTACACCAAAATGGCCAAGAAACCGCATTTGTCTCAAGCTCATATTCAGGCGAGATTGGATTTTGCCAAAAAGTATATGACTTGGAGAAATGAATGGAATAATGTGGTGTTTTCGGATGAAAAGAAATTCAATCTAGACGGGCCTGATTGTTGTTCATACTACTGGCATGATTTGAGAAAGAAACCCGAGGTTAAGCTTTGTTGGTTTGGGATGCTTTTTCACGTCACCGAAAAACCTCTATTGCTAACATTTTCACCAAGATGAATTTAGAAAAGTACGTGGAACTCCTGGAAGACGTTATGGTTCCATTTGCTGAGGATTTTATGCCAGAAGACTTCATTTTTCAACAGGATAACGCAGCCATCCATGTCATCAAGACAAGTATGCGATGGTTTTTGGAGCGAGACTTTACAGTTTTGGATTGGCCTGCTCGCAGTCCAGACCTAAACCCGATAGAAAACCTTAGGGGCATCCTAGCTCGGCTTGTGTACAAAGGTGGAAAGCAGTACGGATCTGTTAAGGAATAAGAGGCTGCTGTGAGAGAATACTGGCGATCAATTCCTGGAAAAACACTAGAAAATCTCGTCAATTCAATGCAGAACAGAAGTTTCGAAACTATTCGCCAGAACGGAAAGCAAACCAAATATTGACCACTTTTTACTGTCAAAATTTTGATTCAATAAATAAAAGCTAAAGTGCGTTTAAATGAATTTTCCTCATAAAAATCTCATTTTGTCTCTATTTTTGTCACATAAGAACTTAAATTTGGAAGCAATACAGCTATCGCCTTTTCTTTAGAGTACTCAACATTTGGTACTGATTTGATTCAATTATTGTAGGCTGGTTTACCCGAATGTTAAAATATAGCTGTGCGTTTAAACGAATTTTTCTCACTGTAGTTTGCTCGGCGTTTTTCACCGAAAACATAATAAGCCCAAGATTTTTTACTAAACACGTGCGAATTATCCTGTCGAAGGCTCTTAGGCCGAAAGGAGGCAAAGCCGAAAGACCGAAATGGTCACTAGGCCGAATGGAAGCTACTCCGAAAGGTCGTTAGGCCGAATTCAGGCTGAATGTATGCTAGGCCGATAAGATATTTTAAAGCTTGTTTGCATATTGGAGTGAATGGCTGTTAGGGCTAATGGTGATAAAGCCGAATGATCGTGATAAATGGTTGCTTTACATTTGTCTGCATTTTACACTTGTCTGCATGTTAGGTCGAATGGTCATCAGGCCGGATGGTCAATAGGCCGAATAGACGATAGGGAGTATGGCTGCTAAGCCGAATGTTCATAAGGCACAAGGTCATCAGGCCGAATGGACGATAGGCCGAATAGTCATCTAGCCGGTCTAGCATCCGCTATAAAAATTACATAATCGACCATTAGACCGGACGACCATTCAGCCGTATATTTATCCATTGGCCAAATGATCATTCGATCTAACGACCTTTCGGCCTAGTATCCGTTTGGCCTTACGATCATTCGTCTTGATGATCATTCGGCCTAACATCCATTCGGCCAAGTAAACTTCGGTCAACTGTTCCATTCGGCCCATTGTCCTATTCGGCCGAACATCCTTCGGCATGTTAACCCATTCGGCCTAGCTTTCATCGGCCTAACATTTTTCGACCCATCGGCCTTCGGACGAATGTCCGGGCCCCGTTGAAATTAGGTACTTGATCGGGTTTGCATAAAATTTGGAACGAATGGTTTAAATTCTTCGTGAAGTAATTTGTGAAGTTGTTTATTCAAGTTAAACGGTTTACAAACTACCTTTTCTGATACCAGATATTATTATTTAGAATTTCAAACAATAAATTTCAAAACAAAGCTTTTGTTTATTCATCACTGCATTTCAAACATTAAGCTATATACGTTCAAAGTTTACTTTACATAACTTTGATCTGAAAATTATTTGACTGTTTGTATTTAAACCTCTCTCTCCCTCAGAAAGATAAATAGCAGTTCAAGCCGTTTTGAAAACAGTTTAAATCACCAGAAAGCACACCACGCATCCCTTTAAGTTCCATTGTACTCTCAAAGACCTGTTAATCCTTTTCTTTCGTTTCGAATGAATACGCTCAATGTTCCGGTCATTCATACGCAGAGCCAGCACAATAGCCGGAAGACGGCCCCATCCATTTGTTGTTGTATTCATCTTTTTTATTTAGAAAAAGAAAACAACAATGCAACCTCACGTGGATTGGGATAAAAAACCCTAACGGTCAACACAGAAACAGCCTTGCAAGTCTGGTCAACCGCAGCAGGATCTCCCGGGTCCTTTGAGTCGTTTGTCGGAATTCGTCCTTTTTTTTCGTTCAAGTCGTCCGACTAAATTAGACACAGGGACCCATATAATTATCATACCTGTTACTTTAATCACCTCAACTTCGATCGTTGATGGTGTACGAATGCACTACCCATTCAGGATCCGACGTTCCGGATTGCCAAAAGGTCCTTAATCTTCATTCTGTTGCAATTAATAGCGAAATGAAAAAAATCTTTGTTTGTTCTTTGACGGTGGTCCTTTGACGCCCTCTCTTCCGGACCTGCCACTCCCGAGGGTGTGCGCCTTTTCAAAACGTGCGTCTGTCAAAAGCGCGCAGATTCTCGCTTGTCTGCCTTCAGCAATTAGGATCCGTTTCTGGTCATTTATCAAAAGCTGGCACGGAAGTGGTCTAGCTGGTAAGGATCTCGGTTTGGTGTGGTTTCCTTGAGCCGAAATTTCTCAATGGTAATTTACCCCGAATGTTGAATTAAAATAAGCTTAAGAGCTTCAGTACAATACCGTCTCGACCAAATTACACCGCAAGACGCGATCAGCAGGGATCAGTGATCACCGTTTGCGTCAATCAAGTGTGCCGTGAGAAAATTGCTCCTCGAAATTGCCTGGATTGGTGATGGAAAACAACACGAAAAAACAACAACAAATCGCTTTGGACTTCTTCAGCAGAGGGAAATTTTTTGGGAGCCCCAAATTATCGAATTTGTGCACTGATGAAGAGAGGAATGGACAAAAAAGAAGAAAGCTTCCCGTGTGCATGGGAAGCTTGCTGCGATTTTTCTCGCCAGTCTTGTTCCATACCCGTAGGGATCCTGCGTGTGGAGGCTCGGAAACCGGGCATCCAAGCAGGCTATGTTTATAAATTAGTCCGTTCATTCAAAAAGAACTGGTAAAGCTGGATCAGCTTCTTGGGGAACAGGAACCGATGAAGTATTGAAGGAGTGGAGGAAAAAACAACCGGATAAAAGTGCCTAGGAAGTCTTGATCGACGCACCTCCGTTGGTGTTTAATCCAAAACTTTTTTCGATTGTGCCAAAAATACCAGAACAAATTAGTGCCCAGGATATGCGTGGTTTGTTTGATAATCTCCTTGAACAATCTATTCTTTTTTTGGGTATTTTTTCCTGAGAGATGCCTTAACTGAAAAATTATAATTCTAAATTAAACTTAAGCTTAGCCAAATTTTAGGAAAACTTCGTTCTAGATAATTGGAGTCACAGTCTGACACTTCTCCTACCCCTCTTACTAAAAAGAAGATGATCATTTTTCTGCAGCCATATTGCAACATCTGTTGTCGTTCTGTTTTCACTGCGCACATAGCACAGGAAAGTTTGGTTTTCATAATCGTTTACCAGTCTGATCGTGTGCGCGTGTCCGGCACACTCGGAACCTCTTCCTGATTCGTCTACAACACCATGATCGCACCGAAGACGTACACACTCAAAGACTCTACTTAAATATTCACTCTACAGTTGTTTTCTGTTAGCTTGGCCCTTTTTTCCACAGAAAAATAATTTACAAAATATAATTTTTCGTTTGCTGATATTCGATTTCTCATGTTCCAACTAGCTGTGGCGTACGGTTAAAAGCTCGTATGGACGAATGATGAATACATATGAGCATAACAATTATATCTTTCGAAGGACCTCTTACTACTCGTTAGCACATATTGTAGAGCGGAAAATATGATCTCCAGAGCGAAGCACATGAATATCAACCAAAAAAAACCTACTCAAAATGGGCACACGTGCGTGCGCCTGCCGGCAGCACAGGGACAACAACGTCTTGTCTTCTCTCCTGGAGCTTCGTTCTAAATAACAGATCAGCAGCAAATTGAATGTCGGCCAACAAAAGGTACCAACAGCAAACCAACCCTCTGCGTCTGCGCCTTTGCTGTTTGTAGGGAGAACTTGTGAACATATGGGCACCTTCTCTAAGCTATACTTAAGCTAGGCTTCTCAAGTCAACTGGAATCCTTAGAAAGAAAGAGACAGGAATAGAGCCGGCATGAGACCGGAGAAAGCAGACGAGCGGGATCCCTGAAATAAACCCCAATTTTTCTTAAAGTCATTTGCTAGAGCGTAACGAAGAAAGAAGATCCAAGTATTGGGAAGAAGAACGTCAAAAAGGCGGAAATAAAGTTAAATTCATTTGAAAAAGACGTAGACATTTTTTCGAAAACTAAGTATATTAATATTATCAAATAGTTTGTGATATAATGAATTCCGTGTATTTATGTCTAGAAGTCTCGCGAATTGATTTTGAATCAAGTCCTGTTTCTCTGTTTTCATTTCTAGGTGTGCAGTCATGCTTTGGCAGAGTGCTGAGTCAGGAAAGTTATTTTTAGTGATAATGCTCTCGGAAATCATTCAACTTGGTTCTTTCTTTTCCCGAAAATCGGTAAGTTTTTTATTTTTGTTTTAATTCATAACGTTTTTGATTAATCAATCGCTCTACATTTTCACTCTAATATGTGTTGTAAGCAGAGATGCCAATGTGCCTGATTTTTCAGGGCTCAGCCTAACAACCTGATAAGCCATTGACCTTCCCTGATTTTTGAAAATTTGCCTGATTTTGCATGATTTTTGCGAATAAGATGAAAAATGGGTAGTAAGGAACTGGATTAGGTACCATTGCTGAAGTGAAAAAGTGAAAATGTGGCTTAATCAAAGCAATAGCAAAATTCCCTTTAATTCTTATTTAAAAATGGAAATTAAGGGATTCATTCGATTGCTTTGATTCAGTACAACTATTCAACCAAGTAGGCTCACAACACATATTAGAGTGAAAATGTAGAGCGATGACAAAAAAAAGGTTGAGCAAAATTACCGTTACTTTAACGTAGCCTGATTTTTATTTCACCAGTTCTCTGTTTTTTGAAAAAAAAAATGTTGGCAACTTTGTTGTGAGCCTACTTAGTTGTATATTGTACTGGTTCAATGCAATAGAAAGATTGCCTTAAACTCCCTTTTTTAAAATAATAATTAAAGGGAATCTTTCAATTGCTTAGAATTCAGCCACATTTTCACTTTTTCACTTCAGCAATGGTACATAATCCTGTTCCTTACTACCCATTTTACATAAAATTCGGAAATATCAGGCATATTTTCAAAAATCACGTAAATTCAATGGCTTATCAGGTTGTCAAGTTGAGCCTCGAAAAATAGGTAAATTCTGAAAAATCAGGCACATTGGCATCTCTGTCCACAGCACTTCAGTTTTCCGTTATTTAAAGTCTAAGAGAAAAATCACAAAAAACGTGCTTCGGAAAAAGTCTGTATATCAGCTGTGGAATGCTAAAATAAATCACTCAGTGTCCAAGAAAACTGAAGCCGCTCATAAGGATATATTTTTGTGATTTTTTTAAGATCAGGGCCACAATAAACGTAAAACAGTGGTTTAAAAACCGTACTTTTCAATCGATGAATTGTCAAAATTATTCAAGTCACACTAGATAAATGTTTAAAAGAGGATTGGAAAATTGACGTTATTTGGCAAATTTTTGCAATTTTAGATTGTCAAAATACAAAATCCTGAATTTATGACGAATTTTCAGAGGTAGCTGTTCGATCTTTTTGCCTTGGAACATTCTCCAAAAATCCTGTGTTTCGTATTTTGACAATCTAAAAATGCAAATGTGCCAAATAACGTCAACTTTTCAATCCTCTTTTCAAAGCTAATCTTGTGTGACTTGAACAATTTTGACGGTTCACTGATTTAAAAGTACGGTTTTTACACGACTTTTTTTACATTTCTTGTGGAAATAATCTTAAAAAATTTCAGAAAAATATATTCATATGTGCAACGTATAGCTTCTAACACTTTCAAAAAATCGATTTTTTTATTTTTTTTATTTTCTTATTGTAAAACATTTCAAGAATGTTGTGTCAAATTTTCAATCGTAGGTTTTATTTCAAACAGCCACAAAGATTTCATAAAATTTTTTTTAAGCTAAATAAAAACGTTGGGGTCCAGAAAAACATCTACTAAAAATATTTTGCTCTGGTTTTTTGACTTCAGATGATTCTGTGTTGAGATACAGTGTCCACCGCAAATCCTGTTTTCTAAAAGGCGTTCTCGAAAGTGCTCCGTCACCGGCTCATTTTTCAATATTTTTCTACGAAAAAATTACTAAATGTTCTTTTAACAATGCTTTGTATAGTGCAAAAAATTGGAATACATTTGTTTGGACGATAGCTCTAGAAAAAAATCGTGAAAATGGTGTTTTTTTTACCTGTTAGACCCTACCCGATCAGGAGGGAAAAACAGAATTATATCAAAATGAGATATTTTGATACTTATTTTTTTCTATCTTAATGAGTTATAATTCAGTACTCGTAGTATATTAAAATATCTCAAATTATATCAAAAAATCTATACGATCATAGCTAAATTATATCGGTTTTTGATATGCTCCTATCAAGATTATATCTCGTTCTGATAGCATAGTTTGATATTGGACAGAACAAATTATATCAAAATTATAACTTATCAAGATATGAGTGCTTCAAGAAAATTTTCTAGTGGAAGGTCAATAAACCACATTATTTGATAAAACCATGCCCCATTTTTGGTTTCCCAAAAGTTTAATTCAATTTTATGAATCTATTGAGCGAAACTCGTTAATGTAAGGTTTGAGCCGTTGACTTCGATGTCCGTGTTTCAGAAAAAGTTGTACGTATATCAAAATAAGATATAATCATTTTATTTTAGGACAATCCGAAAAAAAACTTGATCATTGAATATGAGCTCAACCCCATTCAAGTTTGTCAATCAGAATAAGATATAGTTCAGATTGGAGAAACTTAAAATCGAAAATTAGGAGTACTTAATTATAACTGAATCAGATGTAAATATATTGGTGAGATACGTTTGAGTTATTATTTTGATATGCTCTCCTGATCGGGTACCCCCCCCTTAAGTAACAAATTCATAACAGATCTATGTCACAAAAACGGAAGCCAAGCTTCAAAACTATTCTTCCATGTTAAAAACCAAAATCAATATTGCACATAAACATCGAAGCTGAAATGTTACGACAACACATCTCTCAAAATATAAATCGAATCCATGTATTAAAAATAACACAAATAAAGAAAATTTTGAGTTAAAAAAACAGATCTATGTATCTGTATAACATAGAAAATGTGACAACCCCTTTTTTAATTTTTTATTCTCTTGATTTACCGAATTACGATGAAAACTATGAAAAATATTTTTATTAACGATATTTCACAATAAAGTTTCAATCGTAATATATAACGAATGGAAATTTCGGCGAACGAAAGGTTCCTAATAAGGATATTTCATGTATTTGAAGGTATTTTCTAATTTGAAGGAAAATCAGGAAATCAGGTTCAAAATCAAAACATTTTATTGAAAAAACTTTGATTTCAGAATAAAATAGCCAATAAACATGTTAAATTGAAATATAATTTAGAAGTTCAAACTCAGCATTCTGCAATTCTTATTAGTTAACTTCTCTACCAAGTCATATAAGATGTCTGAGCTAATTAAAAATATAAAACACTGAAATCAATGCTATTTTCACGTGTGTTGATTATTCCCGTTTGTTTGAAAATTGTCTCGAGTTACTCCCATCCACAAAAAGGGATCCAGAAAATTACAGGGGTATTGCAATATTATCTGCTTTGCCAAAATTTTTTGAGAAGTTCGTTTATCACCGGCTATATCCAGCAGTAGAGAATAGAATTTCGCCCCAGCAGCACGGATTCTTTAGAAAAATATCGGTGGACACAAATCTTTGCGAGTTCACCACTCGCGTATTAGATTGGATGGTCAAGGGATTTCAAGTGGACTGCATCTACACCGACATGTCAAAGGCCTTTGAAGTAGCAGGAATCAACGAAATTTTGGATGCATCAGCGCGAATTGGTATTGGAGGAAACATCCTACATTGGATCGAGTCTTATCTGGTGAATAGACAACAGTACGTGTCTGTTAATTCTGTGTGCTCGGCACCCTTTGAAACGTCTTCCGGAGTGCCTCAAGGCAGTCACTTGGAACCTTTGCTTTTCATTCTTCTGATGAACAATTTGCCGGACTCGCTTTCGGATGCTTTCGTACTGATTTACGCAGATGATGTGAAACTATTTTTGCCAGTAAAAAGGATAGAAGATTGTAGAAAACTTCAGAACGATTTGAATGTGTTTTCTGAGTTTATGATCAGAACCAAGCTGAAAGTAAATAATTCAAAATGCACAGCTATATCTTTTACAAGAAGCAGTACACCGATCCAGTTTATCTACGTATTCCCTAAGTGGCGAAAATATTGCAAGAGTTACCTGTGTTAAGCATCAAATTGGATTCTGGATTGAGCTTCAGGGATCATATCAGCAGTGTAGTAGCAGATGGGCTTGCTTTGTTCGGAGTCGTGAGACGTTTCGCTGGAGAATTGAAGGACCCGTACACCATCAAAAGCTTATACGTTAGCTTAGTGCGATCGAGATTCGATTTCGCGAGCACAGTACTTGGGTGAAAAAAGTTTCCAAATCCGTCCACTAGGAGCGCCACAATGAGCAAAAGCATTTGTTCCAATATTAAATGAAGCAGACTTTAAATAGATTAATGATAAAATCGTTAAATACGAAATGAGGTTTTGAGCCAATGTTAAGATTCTCTTGTGTGCATTTCTTTCACTCTCAATGTGTCGTCATTCAGAAATAAGTTATGAAACGAAAAATGAAAAACGTTACTAACACATTGTAATATGGAACAAAAACGGCATCTATTTATCTCTAGATATTTTTCGCTTAACGCGAGTAAGCTTCTCTAACCAGCATAACTCAAATGTATCAAATTAAGTAAGGAAATGTTCTACTTCACTATTGAACACATGACTTTCAGTAACTCAAAATTACTAAGTTGGCAGAATTTGGTCCAGTGGTTTCTGAGATATAGAAGGCGGAATTTAAGAGTTTCTCGACTTAGTTTTCTTCGCGGTCCCTAATGTGTTAAAATCTAAAAATCTTAACTCAAATTTTGGATTCGATTTAATTTCATTATGTTTCAAATCCATCACATCAAAAACTCATAACATGGATGACCGTGAAAAATACAGGTACTGCAAAACAAAAATCGAATATAAAGTATTACGGAGTAATAAGTTCAATAAATGCGTGAACAGATTTCTAAGTTCAAGTTAGGGCGTTAAAACGTAAGAGATTCCAAAAACAATAAATTAGAAGAAGGGATTGTGTATTATAGCTATTGCGTTCATTTTGAATATTTAAAGACAAAAAGGGATAATAAGTATTTATAAATGCAGTTTTCAGCGATATATATCTAAATTTATCTCAAGAACTTAAAACACACATTTGTAAACTGATTTTGAATATTTGTTATGCTGATTCCAAATTTTTAATTTTTTTCTATCAGCTCTAGTTTTAGTTACCTAGAATTCATTGAAAAACCTGTGGACTGGTTAAAAGTTAAAGAAGTATTCATTTTGTTATTTTCCCCGTTACGGGATTTTTTTTCAAACATTTCGAAAAAAAATCTTGGATATTCCTTAAGTGCTTTTTCGATGTCAGAAATGGTTATAATATCTATGTATTAAATTTTCTAAACATTGTAGAATTGCTTTTTTCCAAGCGTTGTTGTATATCTGAAACAAGATTAACGAGACAAAATTTGTATAGTTTTTTTGCGGGAATTCACTACTTTGTGGCATTCTTCCCAATCATCTGTATCATTGAATGAATCGAGAATAATAAATAGATTCAAACCCTTTTTTTTTTTATTTTCCATAAAGGTTAGTTACTTTATCAGTTATCCATGATTGGTTTCACTGATTAATTTCTAAACGCCATATTCCTAAAACTAAAGATGATTGACATAATTTTACCAAAAAACAATTAGTTCAGAACTCAAATATCTCCCAAAATCAATTTTAAAACATAGGCACAAACACGGCTGAATTTAAAGCTCATTCACGCAATAATAAATAAAATATTATGTTTAAAGAAAGCTTTAGATTTGAAGTCTAAACTCACTCTGAATCGGAAGGTATGGTTATTTCAGTTGCAATTGATTAAGACTCTTCATTAAAAAATTGTACTGAGTTTCAGAAATTACCACTTTTTTCATTTTTTTTTTAATAATTTTATAAAATTGCAGCTTGTGATCTTGAAATGTTCTTTTGCAAAATAACTCCGAATGTTCCATGTACCTTTGGTAGAAATTTGTAAACATTGACATTGATAATATAATCATTTTGATATAGGCGATGTACCTAGATTTGGGCAGACAATAGACATGTGAATCGTAACCCCATTTCCTCCAATTCTTTCGACAATTGCAATAAAACCGAAATAAATACTTGTTATAAGGACAACACCACCGTACTTTGAAAAGCGGTCAAGCATACTGCGCTTAATTAAACATGCGATTTTGAAGAAATTTATCACTAATCGTAACGTCGAATTTTCACTTTACTGTAGATTCTATCGGAATTGTATTCTGAAACGACTTAGTGTTTCGTTGCACAAGGATTTTTCTTTCTTCGAGTTTTTTAAATTAAACTTTTTTTTTCATCATTTAAAACTTTATTATTGCATTTATTCCTAGTGTCTAATCTAAACAATGGCAATTATAAAACTTGAATCTAAATTCGCTACAATTTATAACTGGGCTAAAACATCGACTCTAAACTTAATGACTGCGTTTCTCTCTTCCTTCTGCTATGGCCGAAACGTTGAACCTATTTACAGTAGTACCCTAACTGGCTTCACACCACTATTTTCCTCACTTATTTCCTTACACCAAAAGTTCGCACAGTGCCGTGATGTAGGTCTGGGCCATCTGCAGGGTTTCATGCTTGGAGAGCTGCTGATCGGCTGCTCCCGAGGGAAGATGTTGCCGCAACCGGTCGAAGGCTTCGTTCAAACCACGCATCCGCTTGCGTTCCCGAGCGTTGGCCGCCAGTCGACGCTTTCGCTTGATCACGGTCGGGATCGCGGTGCCCCGTTTGATTTTGATGTTGGTCGGAATTTCGCTGTTGTTGAGGATGTCCGAATCCGAAGCACTGCCACTGCTGCCGTCCTCGTATTGTTGTTCGATTTTGGTAAGGATTCGAGCCGAATTGGACATCGGTCGGTTCGTGGTTGTCTTGGCAGCGTTGGTTGCATTGCTTACTGCGATCGGGCCGAAAGTCTGGTCATCCGGTGAGTGCACATCGTAGTAGGTGGGACTGCAGCTTCCGTAACTATCTGCCGGACTGCCAACTGTCATCCATTCGGCATCACTGCTGTATTGCATCACTTCACTCGACGACGATTGTTGTGGTAGATAATTGAGAGACGATGGAACGAATTCACTCGGTGCCACGGCCATAAAATCCATGTTTTGATGATAGTTGTAAAAGTACTGTCGGTAAATCAACTCTTCTGCCATTTCGGCTATTTTTAAGCGGGATTGATCGAAGGATTCAAGGTAAATCTCTACGAGATGCTCAACAAATCAGAACTGAATCAGAATCCTTCCCGGATGGACCATTTATACCTGAGGGCGAACCGGTAGAAAATCACGCCAAAGAGAAGGAACCAACCGAAAGCGGAACGATCCTGTCGGTTGCTCTCACTGTTTTCTTTACTTTTCCAGATTTTTCCTATGTAACAAACCTCAGCACGTGCCAGTCAGCCAATCGAATGCGAGCATAACCGGTTTTTTTCTTCTCATGTTGAACAACCAGCGAGAGGAACAATGCTGGTCCAGATTATGCGGAGAGAGTAAGAGCGCAGCATCCGACTATCGGATCGGAGGATGAACGAAAATTCCCACATGCTCAACCGAAAAATTAAAAAAAAAAGAGGAAAGGACAGCTTATGTGGGTTGGTGCCTACATATCGCAGAAAACAAACAGCGCTGCTGACCAGGGCCAAAGATTATCTGTGTGGGAAGAAAGCCGCGGTGTTTCGCGTTTTCCCGTGAACTAATTAAGTGTGGCAACCGGAGTTTTTGCGAAAAAAATCGCTCGGTTGAGGGAGGTTTCGCAAATTTTCTTTTTGATTTTCCCATCATCACCACGGAGCAGAGATTTGACCGGGATCGATTGATTGAGGAAGCCCCTTGGAACGGTATACCTATATCCTGTGTAGAACAAAAAATGGGAAGAGTTTTTGATTGTGTTTTTTTTTTCTTGTGATCGATTTTATGTGTCTACTGGCGAAATATGGTTCAGTAGCATCTTTCTGATTCGGGTTGTCTACTTTGAAGGAGATTTTGAGAGTTTTTATGCGATTTATATTTTTTTTCTGTTTTTTTTTCCAAAGGCTTGCCTACCTTTTTGACAGTTGTTTTTTTATTTAAAATCCATCAAAAACTAAAACCTATTTTTACAAGTTTATCAAAAACAACCAACTGCCTAAGAGCAAGTTCACTGATTTGGAAAAAAGCGGTAGAAATTTTGTCACTTTTAGCACATGTTGAAATTTTTTCTATACACTTTCAAGATCTGTGGCCTTCAAGTTTTTTAACAACACGTGTTGTAGTTTCGCATGCTGCGATGTAAAAATAGCAATATTTCTATCACATACGTACGGCTGAAATATAAACAGTGCTGTAAAAAAAACAATGCCCAAAGATCTTGAACAAATTTTTGCATTGTAAAATTTTCAAAATGTCAAAATTTCTACCACTTTTTTCCAACTGGTGAATTTGATCTAAGAGCTTACAAATTAGCTATCAAGTATTTTGTAAAACGACTGAGATAATGCATATTGATCAAAGATTCCTAGCTTGGTTAGATTCCGTACTTAAAAAGTAAGTTAACATCCCGAATAATTGAATTCAATTGTACAATTTAGATTTAACAACGATCTCCGATCTTCAATCTTATATAACCAATCAGTCCCTTTAAATAAATCATTCATCAACAATTCATGACGTCTTACCTATCGATTGCAAAAATAGCTATTTACAAAGTTCATTTTTAGGCTGGAACTGTTTTTCGATGGCAAAGTTGTGTAGCAATTTTTACAGCCAGACAACCAAATTTATCCCAGAACAGACGTATATTTCAACTGATGAACAGTTATATTATTCTGTCTGTACATTTGAAATATAAATTTCGTAAAAATAGGAAAAATATCTTTACACACTCATAAAAGTATATTCGTCGAACTGTTTTCCTGTTGATTCCTTAACTAAATTTATTGTGTAAGCATTATTTTTCGAAACCTAACTTTCGGCGCAATTTTGACCGTTCAAAGCGAAAGGAATATTGCAATTTATCAAACTAATCGATCGCTCCACCGACAAGAGAAAAAAAACCCTTACACTGAAGTGCAAAAATCAGCACAAAAGAACTCTGAAGGTGGGAGTCTGGTTCAGAGGACGGTCAGGATCGGTTCGGTTGGGAGCACTCTCGGTAGGAAGCCCTCGGCCTGATGCGACGACGTCCCAAATGCGCTGTTGCTTCTGAGAAGCAATTTGTCGATCGGTTCTCATCGGCCAAACCCGAATGGATCGCGTGAGAATCGTCACGATAGACTCGGGGATGCTCCTCTTCTGCAGCGGCGGCAAACTCGAATGCACCCGCCATGATCGGGAACCCATCGAAAGGAAACTATAAAAATCGAAATTATGAATGAAATCGAGATTGGCTTCTTTATCCTTTTTTTACTTACTTTCTGGGATCGGATTGGATTGGGAGCACCACGAGGCCATCCCTCTTGAAGACTGACTGGAACAGAGGTAAAGTGAAAGAGTTGATCGTTAATACGATTCCCATTCAAGCTTCCTTGAACGGATGACGACGGAAATAAGTACAATAAAACCTCCCGTCAGGACATTGATTTTGTCACATTAACACGCCCTTATCGAAAGTGATACTTGAATGGGTTTGATGCTTCCGATTTTTTTTATCCTTCTCCTAACCACATCACATCCCGCAACATCGTGTTGTTTCCCATAAATATGCTTGAGAGTAGACGCGTAGATCGAAGAAAAAAAATTCCCAGTCGATAAGCATCTCTCGTCGTTCGAATCCTTTTGTTTGTTCGTACCCTTTTCATGTTTCTGCAGCCAAGAAGGATCACGAAGTTCGACAGCGGCGACGACGACGACGACGAAGACAGCAGCAACAGGTGACGACAAATTTGATCTTTTCGATACTCCTTAAAGGTTACGCCTGCGCATCCTTGCAGTGAAGGAGTTCAAGATCACAAAGGGACAGAGTTCGCCGCTTATCCGAGAAGGGCGTTGAGGTCACTTTATGATCAATGGCCATGGGAATCTGATCGCAGCTCATTCGATCGGAGTTTGTCGGATGAAAAATTAAAGAAATGACACGAATTGGCAGAAATGCCAAGAATGACAAAAAATTACAAAAATGTCGGAAATAATAAAAATTACAAAAATGACAACAAAGATCAAAATGAATAAAAAGACAAAAATGACAAAAATGACAAAAATGACAAAAATGACAAAAATCACAAACATCACAAAAATAACAAAAATGACAAAAATAACAAAATGACAAAAATAACAAAAATGACAAAAATTACAAAAATTACATAAATGACAAATATAACAAAAATGACAAAAATGAACAGAATAACAAAAATTACAAAATTAACAAAAAATTACAAAAATTACAAAAATGACAAAAATTACAAAAGTTACAAAACCTACAAAAATTACAAAAATTACAAAAATGACAAACTGGCAAAAATAACAAAAATGACAAAAATGACAAAAATGACATAAATGACAAACTGGCAAAAATTACAAAAATGACAAAAATGACATAAATGACAAAAATTACATGAATGAGAGTAATCACAAAAATGACAAAAATGATAAAAATTACATGAATGACAAAAAATGACAAAAATGTCAAAATTGACTAAAATTACAAAAAGTTACAAGAATTACATAAATGAAAAAAATGACAAAAAGTGACAAAAATGACAAAAATGACAAAAAGTGACAAAAATGACAAAATTGACAAAAATGACAACAATGACATGAATGAGAGAAATCACAAAAATGACAAAAATGATAAAAATTACATGAATGACAAAAAATGACAAAAATGTCAAAATTGACTAAAATAACAAAAAGTGACAAGAATCACATAAATGACAAAAATGATAAAAATTGACAAAAATGACAAAGTGACAAAAATGACAAAAATGACAAAAATGACAAAAATTACAAAAATGACAAAAATGACAAAAATGACAAAAATGACAAAAATGACAAAAATGACAAAAATGACAAAAATGACAAAAATGACAAAAATGACAAAATGACAAAAATGACAAAAATGACAAAAATGACAAAAATGACAAAAATGACATAAATGACAAAAATGACAAAAATGACAAAAATGACAAAAATGACAAAAATGAAAAAAATGAAAAAAATGACAAAAATGACAAAAATGACAAAAATGACAAGAATGACAAAAATGACAAAAATGACAGCAGTGTCAAAAGTGACGAAAATGTCAAAAATGACAAAAATGACAAAAATGACTAAAATGACTAAAATGGCTAAAAGGCCTAAAATGACTAAAATGATAAAAATGATAAAAATGATAAAAATGATAAAAATGACAAAAATGACAAAAATGACAAAAATGACAAAAATGAAAAAAATGACAAAAATGACAAAAATGACAGAAATGACAAAAATGACAAACATGACAAAAATGACAAAAATGACAAAAATGACATAAAAAACAACAATGACAAAAATGACAAAAATGACAAAAATGACAAAAATGACAAAAATGACAAAAATGACAAAAATGACAAAAATGACAAAAATGACAAAAATGACAAAAATGACAAAAATGACTAAAATGACAAAAATGACAAAAATGACAAAAATGACAAAAATGACAAAAATGACAAACATGACAAAAATGACAAAAATGACAAAAATGACAAAAATGACAAAAATGACAAAAATGACAAAAATGACATAAATGACGAAAATGACGAAAATGACAAAAATGACAAAAATGACAAAAATGACAAAAATGACAAAAATGACAAAAATGACAAAAATGACAAAAATGACAAAAATGACAAAAATGACAAAAATGACAAAAATGACAAAAATGACAAAAATGACAAAAATGACAAAAATGACAAAAATGACAAAAATGACAAAAATGACAAAAATGACAAAAATGACAAAAATGACAAAAATGACAAAAATGACAAAAATGACAAAAATGACAAAAATGACAAAAATGACAAAAATGACAAAAATGATAAAAATGACAAAAATGACAAAAATGACAAAAATGACAAAAATGATAAAAATGACAAAAATGACAAAAATGACAAAAATGACAAAAATGACAAAAATGACAAAAATGACAAAAATGACAATATGATAAAAATGACAAAAATGACAAAAATGACCAAATTGACAAAAATGACAAAATGGACAAAAATGACAAAAATGACAAAAATGACAAAAATGACAGAAATGACAAAAATGACAAAAATAACAAAAATGACAAAAATGACAGAAAAGACAAAAAATGACAAAACAACCAAAAATGACTCAAATCATCGATCAGGATCTTCAGAATAGTTTACGTTCAGCTTTTTTTAATATGTCTTTTTTCTCAGCTTTTCTGTAATGTCTCTTCAAGTTCGAATTTAGATTCCATTTTTAAATCTAGAACTCAGATTTAGAATTGTAATTGTCAAAATTGAGGATCTGATACATCTTTGAATTATTGGATCTTTCGCACAAAGTCGTAACGGTTAATCAAATGAAATAAACATTTGTATTTTTTTTTCGGGAAACTTCCTGTACGTTTGTAAACATTCGAAAACTAGATTTCACACCCTCGAGAACTTTCATTCGGGTAATCCGCTTCTAACTTTCCGCTTCGTTTGTAAACTAATTAATTACCCAGTAAATCCAGTCAATATTTTCAACCCACATCCCAAGCATGCAACAACAAGGCCGAAATCCGTTCCCACAATAATAAACCACGCCATTCCAACCGAAAAAAAATAAACCAAAAATCCTTCAAATCTTGTTTCGAAAGCTAAAATCTCAATCTTCCACTTCTTTTAACGTAGTCAGCAGCAGCAACAATGCAGATCCTAATTTGGCCAGGAGAAAAATCATCGACAACCGCCAAATTCGGAGCTGGGTTACGTAAGGAAAAAAAAATTTAAAAAACTGAAAATGTTGCCTTTCTGTTCATCAAACCAGACGAGGTCGATGGGTTATTTTCTGAATACCCACTTCAAAAGATCCCGGATTCCCGACACAGGTATACAGGAATGAAACTCCTATAGGGACTACTGTTGCTTACCTACAAGTGTCCTTTTTTGGTCTAGGAACAGGTACCCATCACACAAACCTAGACGTTCCGTGCTGTGGTTTATTTTATTTTCTATTTTGAGATCTTGTAATTTTGTGGTTTTGGCTTTGGATGTTTTCCTGCTATAGCAAGGATGCGCTCATGAGAAGTTGAAATTTCGAAAAAAATCTTCAAACCAAAGCGGAAGGAAACGAGAGCACTTGAACAAAGGTTAGACGGAAACGAGCGTTTAGGTTTTTCGGTTTTCAAGTTTTTCGAGAACTAGAGCTTACGGACGTAACCTTACGTCCTAGAATGTCGTGGAATGTTGCAACACTGTGGCGCGTAGCAATTGGGTCGCTCGAGAGCAAAATTGATTTTTAATTATGAGAGGATGTGTTTCCCGGGAAAGATTGCTGGGTGCTGGGACAACGGCTAATTAAAACTGTCTCCAGGAGTCCGAGTGGTCGTGGCAATTCGGAGGAAAACAATAATTTGGCCTTTTTTCGACTCCGGAGGTTGCCCAACTGAATGATCCTTGGTTATGCTTAAGAACCCTCAAGAACCAAGGGTCGATCTCTACGACAAAAAATGTCCTGAATAATTTTAAACTGTTTCACTGGCTTCTGACATTTTTCCACACAGAAAAATCAATGACTTACTGTTGGAACAAAAAAAAGGATTTGAAATAAGCTTCCGAATTGTCTTTGCTTTCGAAGTAAAAAAAAACTCTCATCCAAGCATCCGTTGGGAGGATGAACTCCAATCTAGATAGAAAAAAACTTGACGCTCCTTTTCGATATCTATGCGATCGAAGCAGCCCTTGAAGGCAACTCTTGAGGTATACCGTTAGCTTTGATCGAGCGGGATTTCTATGATTGTTATTATGTTTCCCGGATAATAAACTTCCTCTTCCATGGAGCAAAAAAAAATCAAATTGAAAGTTCGTTTGTTTGGGTTTTTCTGGAAGATGATCTGTCAGCTTCCGAGGAATTTTATTCAAAGAGTAAACAAAAAAAAACATTTGATAAAAAAAAGTAAAAATTAGGAGCTTTTATTAAAAAAAATTCTAAACGTTCCATACAAAGTTCGATAAAGTGAAGCGATACCAAAATAAAATAACTCAGCCAAATTGTGAACTCAAATATAGCTGTTTAACTCGTTTGGTTATATGTATTTGAGAATAGTCCTAAATAACCTGATAGCTGGATAAAAGTACCCGAGAGAATTGAAAATGTTTTCCTTTTTGAAACTTGCTGCAAACTCTATACGAACTTAAAAGTTCAAAACAAGCGGTATAGCAACATTTTTATGCGTTTTATGAGCCTTTGTAAAATTGGAAGTTGATGTGCTTCCCAATGACTCGTTTTTCAACATTCAAATTCCATACGGCACCAAATTAAAACTTCTATGCACCTTGGATGTTTATTTATTTGGATCCTAGGCTTTTATCTTAGTTAAAACTTAAATTAACACTCACTTCTCATTTAAATTTGTTGTAAAACATCTCCTAACACTAGTTTTAATTTGGTCTCTGGACATGCTCAAGTTGATTTCTTCGACATATGCGTTGTTAAGTGCCATCATTTTATACATAAAGCATGGATCACGCAAAATCTGGACGCATTAATCTATCTTAGGATCTATCTTAGGATCTATCTCGGAGCTATGTAAACAAAATAAAAATGTTTTGTACTCAAAATGTAGGGTTTTTATTGCACTTCAAAGGAAAAATAAGAAAAAAATTATTCCGATGTTGTTTTGATGAAATTTCGAACTTTTCGTCGAAAACTACTCATCATAGTTTGGACACCCTATTCACTGACCTCAGCGGCCATTCACTGCCCTCAGCGGCCATTTTGTTCCACAATCTCTTTTTTTCTTGGGAAATTCCGGCTTGCAGTCTATTTTAGAGCAAAAACGATTTTTGTTTTATGTATCCAACGTTTCAATCCGTTTTGGATCTTCTTCAGGGACTAAAAAGTGTCGTTTTCTTGTTTTTGTCGACTCGGCTGGTCTTGTAAAGCTGTCTATTTATTGTGTTAGATGTTTCTCGGATGAAATCCGGTGGTCCGGGGATTTTGGGATAAATTTCCTCCGAATCGAAACTTTGGCACAGTTTTCACCTTAAAAAAAAAACTTGTGCTTCGTGAATTTTTTTCTTCCAGAAGTGTGAAAATAGTATAGAAAGATTAATAGTGTTGTGAAGTGCGCTGGGAAAATCCAGTGAATATTTTAAACACCGGAAATATATCAGGAGAGGCTTCAAAAGTTTGAGTTGTCAAAGTTCCCAGTGCCAAAAAAGCACCAGCCCTGCTCCTGCCAACTAAAGACGCACGGATCCAGATTTGGGAAATATGTATCCTCTAGATGAAATCTGATTTGGTGAGATACAACCTTTTTACATATTTATAAGTTTACATTGCATTATATTTTCGAAAACATATATAAAGCGTTTGGCAGGGAACTCCACGCTTTATTCTTTCCCTCGTTCCGGTATCTTTTGCGGTATTTAGCACATGGTTGGCCTGGCCGTAGTAATCTCTGCAATGCATTTTTGAATGTAATAGAGATTACGTCGGACGCAAGTCTCTCATTTTCCAGGATGCTTACATGTTTTGGCTATGTTGGTAAAAGAAGAAGAAGAAGAAAAAAAAACAAAAATGGTGAAAAGTGAAAACTGTGCCAAAGTTTCGATGCTGAGGAAAGTTTATCCCAAAATCCCCGGACCACCGGATTTTATCCGAGAAACATCTAACACAATAAATAGACAGCATTACAAGACCAGCCGAGTCGACAAAAACCAGAAAACGACACTTTTTAGTCCCTGAAGAAGATCCAAAACGGATTGAAACGTTGGATACATAAAACAAAAATCGTTTTTGCTCTAAAATAGACTGCAAGTCGGAATTTCCCAATAAAAACACAAAAATCAGTCGACCCCAAACATAAAAAAAATCTAACATGGCAGGATACTTCAGCAGGTTCCACAATCTCTTCATTTCTGTTGCATCCCGAGTCGTCCTACCATTCTTCTTCATCTTCTGCTTGACAATTGTCCAACATTTTTCGATAGGGCGGAATTGAGGGCAGTTGGGTGGGTTGATGTCCTTTTCAACAAAATCCACCCGTTGGCCGAATACCACTGTAGTACCTCCTAGCTGTAGTGGCAGCATGCCAAATCTGGCGAAAACTTTACTGGTCTTTTGTGAGATCTATTGTACGAAAAAAACATTTTTTAAGGCACTCCAATACGTGTAACTTTATTGGAACAAAACGAATCGTTATGAAATTTTCAGCACTGATAGAGGAAACATTTCCGAACAAAGTACTGTCAAAACATTCCAGATCCGACAACTTTTGGATGATCCATGCTTTAGGTTCGTTTCGCGAGTAATTCTGGATCCTATTTGTAAGCTGAAATGGCCTCACGCTGCGCAAACTGCTGCGTCCTTCGTTGGGCGATATCTGGGAAAGCATATACGGCGAATACGGCGAATACGGCGAAACAATACATCGATTGATTTTCTACGATTTTCGAGCTTATCCAATCCAACCAACATGCACAAGGCACGTTAATCCGGCATTGTCTCTTGCCATCCAAGGTTTCTCAGTGCGTATGTGAGGAATTTTGGACTCTTTCTGATCTTTTAATGTGGACGTTGTAATACGGTTGCCAAACAATACTTGCGTACTCAATTGTTGTACGAACTAATCCAACATAGATTTTCACGACAGTATACGGGTCATTCAACTCATGACAATTTCTGCTGATCATTTCAAACATAGAGTTTGCTTTGGCTACCACTTGTTCTATATGATTCGTGAAATTGAGTTCTTTGTCCAATTCGACTCCAAGATCCTTTACCGATGTTTTCCTGGTAATTATCAAGCTATTTTCTAAGCGATAGTCGTACATAATGTTCGTTATTTTCCGAGTAAATTATATAACTCTGCACGTTAATTTTCAGTCCATGACTCTTACAACATTCTGAAAATCGCATTTTGCAAAATTAAGCAATCCTTCGGAGAACGAACGGGAAGGAATATTTTAAGATCCTCTGCATATATCAGCACAAACACGTCCTGTAGAACCTCGGGAAACTCATTCATAACAGTGATGAAAAGATGGGGTCCCAAGTTACTCCCTTGTGGTACACAACTGTTAATCAAGAAAGTACCGGATCTGACGTTTCCTAACTTCACATGTTGAATTCTTTGAACGAGGTATGAACGTATCCATTTGAGACAGGTACCACCAATTCCATTTTTACAGAGCACGGAAAGTGAAGCGTTGATTTCGATCACATCAAATGCTTCTGACATGTCTGTGTATATAGCGTCAACCTGCAGTCCTTGCATCATCCATTTTGAAAATCTTGAGACAAACACTCCAAGATTTGTCACGGTCGTAGACAATGCTCTCAAAAAGCTTGGGTATGGCAGAAAGAATAGCGACTCCACGATAATTTTCAACAGAAAGCTTAGAAGCAGATTTAGGTATCGGTATAGTATGGGAAATCTTCCAACACTTAGGACAAATTCCTTCGTTAAGAGAACCCAAGAAAAGGCGATGTAAGGGTGCCTCAAGCCCACCAACGCACTTTTTTAGGAGTGAATTAGTTGAGCCGTCAGGACCGCTTCCTTTAGCTTCGTCAAGCATTAAAATTTTCCTTCTGACGCCTGTTATCCATATTGCCAGCTCGAGAATAACATTCATCGGAAGCTCATACACGAGATCTGTTCCAGTGGAATTCGAGCAGTATACGCTTTGAAAATATTTTGCAAATAGTTCAGAAGCCTCTTCTAAATTGTTTGCATTTTTAGAGCAGTACGAAACATTTTTCGGTATTAAATTAGACTTTCGCTTGAAGTTACAATAGTTCCAGAATCGTTTCGGTTCAGTTTGGATATTTCATTAAAGATTTTCAAGGTACAAACATCGCTGGGCTCTATGCAGACTTTTAAATGCATTCGCCGCAACTCGATACATATGCAGTTTTATCAGACTGAGTTTTAGTTCTACGGTATCGATTATGCTGCTTATGTGTTTCGATTGTCTCGTTTTCAATTTCATTTTTTGCAACCGAACGAAAAATGAAAGGAATTGGCACATTATGCTTTTGAAAGATTGCTTTTTAGGAATCTTAGTGGTACCGTGTCTCACTCGCAATTCGAAGGACTGTGTTCAAAGTAAGTAGACTTTGTAATAAGTGAAGAGTATTTTTTATGAAATTGGCTTATGAGGCTTAAAAGTATCGTCAAAAACTCAATTTTTTTGCATGCTATAGCCGACATCGAACAAGCTGAATAAGTTTTGAAGAACTCGTTTTATGAAACTTTGTGTTTCTTGGGTTCTGAATCACTTGTGGTTATTTTAATCCATGTTAGTCGAGTCAATTGATTCATTCGGGACTTACTTTGGGTACTTTATTAATGCTAGGAATTGTTCGTTTAGTCGTTTAAAGCCACCGTGTTGCGCTATTCTTATCAATTTGAGTTATTTTGAAACATTTCATTGGCGTTTTTTTTGCATTTTTCTTAATGTTATTATAACGAAATTCGAAATTTTGGTGTCATTTTCGATCCTATTATGCAACTCTTTATTCTGTGTTATTTTTGCATTTCTTTTTTTTTATTTCAAAGTTTCTTGATGCAAAGTAAGTGATGCGCAGCGAAACAGTGCCCGACGAAAAAATTCTCACAAACTTGAAAGGATGCATGAGAAAGCAAGCAAATCACCCAGCATCTAAGTGGGGGAGTGGTTATTTTTATTGATATATAATTCGAAAAATGTGCCCACAACTCGGGCTCATCCCTAGAAAATCAAGTGGAATCAAAAAAGGATCAAACACACCGTATACCGATTGGCAGCGTGAGAGAAATCCTGGTGGTGATCCTTTCTTGATTTTTTTTCCTCCACGCATAACAAATCCTAGCAACCCGAAACGTCGCGCCGATGCGCCAGGCAAAGCCTACTACTACTCGATGATGGTGGCATTTTTCTGTCGGTGGTGTCAAAGCCCCTGTAGAATAAACACGGCGACAAAGGATCGTCGTCATAGGAGGCGATGACGTTGCCAGCCGCCATCAACTGCCATCAGGACTTCGTTCCTTCGATTTTTTTTTTTGCTTTTTGGAAGAATTCGATTTTGTCCTTCGATTGAACCCAGAAGGATTCGCTGACAGAAGAAATTGAAGGAGTTCACCTGTCTGGACACTAGAGTTGAAATTTCGCAAGGGCCTTACCCTCAGCTGCCTTCCACAAGGCACAGAAGTTGTATCCGCTTGTTGGTCCCTCTCGAGGTATGCTCATTCGTTGGGCATACCTTCACTATCTGATTTAAATTAAGCCTTCGATTTGCATTTCTTTCTGTTATTTCTAAATTGTTTTGGCTCCGGTGACAGAACAATGCAATTGCAAATATCTTCCATTGAAAGTTCAACGTGGCTGTTGTATGGCGAGTTCAGCGGCATTGAAAATGAGCGGGACGGGAAAATTTAAATTTTGGTCTAAAAGTTACTCAATGTTGATAATGGAGCCTGGTTATATAAGGTTGTATTATTAGTTACAACAGAATAAAACAAACCGTAAAACAAATTGTACAACTCTTTCGAACACTTGAGAACAGACCACCCGAATAGTCCCAGAAACATTAGGACATTTCTGTTTTCTTCTTTCAGGACACCGACTGGTAGGGAAGAAAAAAGGTAAACAACAAAAAGGAGCACGACAAAACAAACCCTAATTTTAATGACCAACGGAGCCGCCTTTCTTATCATCAAGCACAGGCGTAACGTGCGGGAACATCGATTTCTTCGGCAGTAAAAATTAAGGTAAATGCAGTTAAATTTTATCGGCTCCCTTTCACGGAAAGACCGTAGCTATATCGGCTCACTAAAACAAAGCGGCGGGCGCGGCAAGGGCACAGATTAAAGAAAACAACTTTCCAACCCTTAAATTATATCGCACCCCAGTCGATTTTCAACCCCCGCCCGACAGATCAAAATTCGAAGCCGCCCTACCGACCACACACGGCTTGATCCGATCGCGGAGAAATTTGTCTATAAATGAAAACGTTTTCCTATAAAATTGACTTATTACAAGAGCCGAGCTCGCGGTTGTTTGATTGTTTTTCGAATATCGTCCTTTTTTATTCAGCCATTGATCGTGCGCTGATCGCAGCAGCCCGTGTGTTTGATGCAAGCGACAGAGAGAGAGAGTGAATCCTTACAGACTGACAACCCTGTAATTATCGCTTTTGACATGCATGTTTGGGCGGCCAGCCGGGTCCTTCTCATTAACAAACTGAATTTAGGATTTTGGAATCTCTCCGGTCGAAAATTCCTCGTCATTATTTCAAACCCGCCAGGTCCTAAGCTTAATTTTTCGAAAATTTATAAACACACACTTTCGGTCCTAACTCAATTCTTCGGAGCAGTTAACCAATTTGAGCGTTGCCTTCGGGACTTATCCAGTGCAAATATTTGCTCATGATAATACAAATTTTAAACAAACAAAGCATGTCGGTGTCGTCGCAAGCACGAAAATATCCACCAAATAAATTTGTCTCTAGCCACGGGGGCTAGCTTCCATTATTTTTCTCCGCAAAACGCGTTGACTAACCCCTCACGCTAACAAGGTCCACTGGCGAATCAACAAATTACCCCTCGGCAACAGCTTAAATTGATTTAAATGGTGTCACTTGTTGCGCGGCAGCTAACGCGGACCCAACCCGACGCACGCACGGACGGAAGAGGGAAAATGGGTCCGGATCACGCCATCATCGAGGCACCCTGTGTAACTCCCTAAGTCCTACTCGGGTCGGGTGTCGAACTTTGCGCGTCTGATTCATTCTGGAAATTACTGCGGGGCTGCCGGCGGGTATCACGCTTTTCCGGATGGAAACGCATTCCGAGTGGACAGTAGCAACGAGGTAGGAGCACAGTAAGGAGGAATCCTATTCAGCGCGACTTTGTCGTCCCGAAAATTGGTTCAACAAAGTAAACAGCGAGCGACGAAAAAACGGAACTGTCATGTTGAAAATCTTCGAAAATTTCGGTGAATCAGGGAGCTGAAATGTAAATTATTGTTTAGAGAGGTAGGCGCTGAGTTGTTGGTCTAAAACTTGTTCTAGCCATTCACCTTCTTTGACAGTTTCCATCAGTATGTTATTTCAAGTTATCGTACTCCCAAAATTTGGACGATGCCTGATCCAGTTTACGAATTAGAAGTATTTTTACATTTATTTTGATAAGTTCAAGTAGTAATTTTGATCAATAAGAGGTGTATTGATTTTGTTTTGGCGATATTGTTTTCAAGTCTTAAAAAAGAGGATTCTAGTACCCACGTGCTCTCTAACAAATAGAAGAGCCGGAAATTCGACATCGTAGCGCTGCAGGAGGTATGCTGGAAGGGCTCCATGGTACAAACAGTCCAAGATGGACATGCCGTCTACCAGAGCTGCGGAATCACACAAGAGCTTGGATCGACCCACGAATGTGCCGGTTGAGAATCAAGGGCCGGTTCTTCAACATCAGCATCATCAACGTGCACAGCCCTCACCTCGCTGGAACGTGGAACGACCGCTACCCAAAACATGATATCAAGATCGTCATCGGGGATTTAACGCTCAGGTCGGCCAGGATGAGGTCTCAGGGTAATAGATTTCGCCGCCTCCAAACGCACGGCCGTACGTAGTACCTTTTTTCAGCACGGCCTTTCACACAAGTACATCTGGAGATCACCGTACCAAACGCAATCACAGATCGACTACGTTTTGATAGAAAGTTGGCACTTCTCGGACATCATCGATGTCAGATCCTTTCGAGGCGCCAACATAGGGTCTGACCACTACTATCTGGAGATGGTGAAAATGCGTCCAAAACTCTCCGTAGTGAACAACATACGAAACCGACGCCCGCCTCGGTTAAATATCGCATGACTGAAGCAACCTGAGGTCGCAGCAGACTTAGCGCAATTGATCCAAGCAGCGCTGCTGGTAGAGGGCTTGGCGCATCCCCTCTTGAGGACTGTTTGGATACCATCAAGACAGCCATCAACAGCGTTGCGTAGAACGTCATCGAGCGTGTGGAACGAACTCGAAGGAACGACTGATTCGACGAAGAGTGTAGGAGGATGATGGACGAAGAGAAACCCTCGCGGGCGGCAATAGTGCAGTGAAGCATCCGTCGAAACGTGGAAAATCACCGACAGCGGAAGAGGCAGCGAGTCAGAATTTTCCAGGAGAAAAAGCGCCGCCTGGAGGAGGAGGAGCTCGAGGAGCTGGAGCAGCTGCACCGATCCCAAGAAAAATGAAAGTTCTATCAGAAACTCAACGCATCCCGCAAAGGCTTCGTGCAGCAAGCCGAAATGTGCCGGGATAAAGACGAATGCATCCTGACGGACTCCTGGGGGTGATCAAGAAATGGAAGCAGAACTTCGATGAACACCTGAACGGCGCACATGCAGGAGATCAAGACGGTGGGGAATGATACGTCGCCGGCGTAGCCACTGACGAGTCACTCCTAACGATGAGTGAAGTTGAGGAAGCCATTCACTAGATGAATAGCATCAAGTCGGCTAGGAAGGATGGCATTCCAGCTAAACTCATCAAATAAGGCCCGGAAGGCCTGTTGATGGTCCGGATCTGGGACACATAACAACTACCGAAGGAGTGGATGGAGGGGGTAATATGCCCCATCTACAAGAAGGGCGACCAATTGAACTGTAAAAACTTCCAAGCGGTCCCTGTCCTCAATACCGCCTACAAAGTGTTGTCCCAAATCCTATTCCGCCTCCTAACGCCACGAGCAAACAGATTCGTGGAAAGTTATGGAGGGGCGGTCTACGACGGACCAGATCTTCCCACCACGGCAAATCCTCCAAAAATGCCCTGAACACCAA
Organism: Uranotaenia lowii; assembly: GCF_029784155.1. Classification (NCBI taxonomy): domain Eukaryota; kingdom Metazoa; phylum Arthropoda; class Insecta; order Diptera; family Culicidae; genus Uranotaenia; species Uranotaenia lowii. The sequence goes on along the minus strand of NC_073691.1, from coordinate 210,097,416 downwards.
GTTCTTACGCACCATCTATTCATCGACTTTAAAGCTGCATACGACAAGATCGACCGTGATGAGCTATGGAAAATCATTGACGAGAACGGCTTTCCCGGAAGCTGACCAGACTGAAGGCAACGATAGATGGAACGCAGTGCTGTGTGCGGATTTTGGGTGAATTGACGAGTTCATTCGAATCGCGCAGGGGGCTTCGACAAGGCTTATCCTGCATGATGTTCAACGTGGCACTAGAAGGTGTTATTCGACAAGCGGTGAGCGAAATGCGGGGCACGATTTTCAATAGATCCAGTCAACTTATCTGCTTTGCCGATGACATTTATATTCGGTAGATAGTCGGCAGATCATCTGCGACGGTTGACGGTTGAGATCTACCGCAAACTAAAACGCGACGGAAATTATTCCTGAATTGAGAATATCGATCAGAGATATTCAACGAAAAATTTTACTGCTCGATGAATCTAAAGGAAATGGACCTGATGAAAATTCAAATTCACTCCATGTTCTGGAACAACCCTGAAATAAGAAAAGGCCCAGTAGCAACATGGCGATGCTGCGGGCATTAACGGCTGTAATGCGCGCCAAAAATCATCGGTTTTCCTCGGACACGAAGAGGTTTTTCCGAAGGATCGAGCCACCGTCGATCCTTGACTCGGTCTCTTTTTCCAAGCAAACATCATCCGAGACGAACTACGGTAACAGTATCAGAGGCCCTTGGGGCCAGAGTCAGAGGTCTAAGGGGCCAGTGTCGGAGGCCCGAGAGGCCGTAGTCAGAGGCCATTAAGTCAGAATAACTTTTGTCGGAAGTCCAAATTTGTAATTAGTTTAAGTTCGGTAAAATACACTCCACTGTTTGTAATGTATTTGAAAAAATGTATGCGGTTATTCATTTAAAGAAAGGTCTGATGCTATCGATCCAAGCCATCAGGGGCGATCCTGAACACTCCACCAAAATTGCGTAACCGGCATTGAAGTGCCTTTGCAATTGCTATTCTCAGCTTCAATTCGTTAAGGTCGATTTCCAAAACTATGGAAGATCTCACACATTTTGGTTCAAAACTGCCTGCTGAAAACTACTGTGGGGTAGCAATTCTCTCTGCGATTCCCAAATTGTTCGAAAGCATAGGCTTTTGACGTGATCGACATTAATGCTCTCTTAGTCAGTTCTATGTAAAAATGGAATTACCGGTACTTGCCTGCATTGGATTTGTTCATACAGAAAGAGTACAGTTCGCTTGGGAGCTTGGGAATGCCAGATCTAGCGTATTCTCGGTTAACATTGGTGTACCTCAAGGGAGTCACTTGGGACCCCTTATTTTCATCACTGTTATGAACGAGTTTCTCGGAGTGTTTCGGGACGTGTATGTTTTGATATACACAGATGATCTGAAAATGTTCCTTCCAGTTAGAAAACCCAAGGATTGCTTGACTCTGAAAAACGCGGTTTTCCGAGTGCTGCAGCGCAATTGGATTGAGAATTAATGCCTCAAAATGTAGCACGATAACCTTTTCTCGGAAGATGAGTAACATCTTGCATGAATATCTTTTCGAAAACAGCAGTATCATTGCAAGAAAATCGTCGGTGAAGGACTTAGGAATTGAATTGGATGCGGAACTCAGTTTTCAAAACATAGCGAACAAGTCGTTGCTAAAGCAAACTCCATGTACGATATGGTAAGTAGGATTTGTCACAAGCTGGACAATCCTTACACCATTGTTTCGATTTATGTTGGTCTTATCCGAACTGCCATCGAATACGGCAGTATATTGTGGTAGCCATACTACAATGTACATAAAACAGAATAGAACGAGTCCAAAAAGATTTATGAGATACGCCCTAAGGAACCTTGGTTGGCATGACGAAATGCCGGAATATCGGACCTTATGCATGCTGGTAGGATAGGATTCCCTGGAAAATCGTAGAAAATCAATCGACGTGTTGTTTTTTTTTAAGATCTAACCAGTGAAAAATATTTTTCACCGTATTTGTTTTCAAAAATTTCACCTAACGAAGGACGTAGCAGTTTGCGCATGATAAGACCAGCTAACAAATCGTATCCAGAACTACGCTCGCAATGAACCTATTTATAGAATGATGGCGCTCTACAACGCTCATGCTAACGTAATTAAGATAGAAATGTCCAGAGAACAAATCAAAAATAGATTTAAGTTAGCGTATTCTTAAATATTTTGTTAAGACTAGTAAAGATTAAAGGCTGAAGCCTAGGATCCAATAAATAAGTAATAACAAGGTCACAACCACAACTGCGGTCGAGACGACTTAGCCATCGCACAAAGTGTGACCTGTACATGACGTTCATTAGACCGGTTGTCTTCTACGGGTACGAGACGTGGATATTGTTCGAGGAAGACCTGCACATATTCGGAGTATTTGAGCGACGAGTGTTAAAAACCATCTTTGGTGGTGTACAGGAGAATGAAGGCTGGAGACAAAAGATGAACCACGAGCTCGCACGACTCTACGGCGAACCCAGTGTCTAGAAGGTATCGAAGGGGTCGAAGGCCGGATTCGCTGGGACATGTTGCGAGAATGCCGTACAATTATCCTGCAAAACAGGTGCTCGCTGCCAATCCGGTAGGAACGAGGCGAGCAGGGGCTGCAACGAGTGAGGTGGAGTGGATCTGGCGTATGTTGGATGCCCGAGAAGTTGAAGAACGATTACCATGGACCGAGTGAATGGAGGAATATTGTGAAACAGGTTATGTCGTGAGACGGTCCAAGGTGACGGACAATCGAATTTACATAGGTAGGTACATATACATATATAAGCCGAGTCATAGCTTATCTCTACCAGTGTCCTATAGGCGACTAATCGCCTCGCTATCCTTGAGCAATATCGAATTTTTATTGACGATCTGAGTGACTAACCCACGATAACACAAACAACAGCCAATTATTTGCTCAACATTATGCCTAAATGATTTCTCGACCTTGTAATTTACCACCGATAATGTTCGCATGTATACATGCGATCGAAACTGGAACAAAAAAAAAACTGATCAAAAATCGATCATCGACGGGTACTGTTTGATCCATGTCGTGCTCCTGGAACTTTTCAACCATTCCAGAAAAATCGCCTAACGTTATCGAATTGATCCTGGTTGGAAAAAAAACACTTTGCAGTGAGCTCGTGGCCATACCCGAAAATTGATGTTTGCATGCAGACACGCGTCAATCAAAGCAGGCGCGTGATCAAAGTCCACTTGTCGATTAGAGTCAGTTCGGTTCAGAGCTCGATTTTTGCTACTTTTATGGAAAACAGTATGGTTTTGTTGTTGTTTTTATGTTCATTTGCCATCAGTTCATGGCATGGGATGCTTTACCAAGTTTGTATGCGACAGCAAGACAGGCAGCTAACAACAGTTTGAATTAATTTACCGGCCGCCCCGGGGGATGTGTACTTTAATCCACGTTGAAGTGAGCAAACCATCGAGAGTGAAAATATGCAAACATTTAAGGAGCAAAATGCTATTCCTTCAGGTGAGTCGGATCAACAATGTGTGATTTCAATATTTTCAATTAAGTTTGTTTCGCAAAAAGTCACATTATGTTCGTTTTGTTTTCCCCCAACCTTCTTATGTAAAAAAAAACAATATATATGAAAAAAAACAATAAAAAGTTCTTTAAACTTTTTTCTCATCAGTCGTGACCGAGAAAGTTCACAAACCTAAAATTGAAAACATCATATATGCACATATCTCAAACTAAGAAATACTTAGCAGCAAAATCTGAAAGCAGATGTGTGTGATTTGTTCTGTGTTTATTTCTACAAACTGAATCTACTGAAAACTGTGAAGCTTTCATTCTTTTAAACGTAAGATTTGAGTTAGATAAACCGATTTTCTTCGAAACCAGTTATTGAAACTTTGGCTTCAAAAGGCCGTTGCCACTTGCCATATGATGCTTATGTTTATAAATGTTATTTTTACCAATCGTTGATTGAATAATTATGTATCCCAAAATTAGTATTCTGGCTAGAACACAAAGTCTGTTTAAAATTCAGTCGTCATCAACTCATTTAAAATCTTTTGAGTTTGAAATTATTTTTTAAATTATAATAATAAAAGGGAATTTCTCATCTATGAATTTAAAAATAGTTTGTACGAGTAAGAATGTTTAAAAAAAGTTTATTCTGAAAAATGTTCATAAAGAAAAACGCTATTATGAAGCGTATGCACTTCTAATTCAATTAAAACAACACTAAACGATCGACAAGTATATTAATTTCTAAAATTGTAAATCTTTATTGCTACTATTATTTTTGGAAAAAAGGTTTTTCAAAATAACAAAATCTGTAACACTGCATATCACCCTCAAAACCAACCGGTTGAAATAAATCCAACACAATTGTGTGGCCTACATTCAGGCGTTTTGTTTCCCACGTCCGTTACACATGCTTTTATATTCACTTGAAGGGGGCCACGCCTACTTTTTTCGGTAGCGGTCCGGATGCTTTTTTTTCTTGTGTCATCTATCTTGTTTCTTCATCCCAGCACTGACTGATGGTGGAAAATTTTGATCCGGTATTGTTCCCACGACGAATTTAGCTAAATATGAATTAAGTCGGAGAAGTAGAATCTCACTTTTCGAATACTAAGCGATGAGACCACTACTCCACTTATTTCATATCGTGATTTTTTGCGATGGAAGAAAGGCACACATTTTTATTTTTCGTTCGTTCTTCGGAAATCCAGCGGTGTTCCAGCCAAGCCACAACTTATGGGTATTAGTTAGATCTGACAGATCGGCGGATGCCCTGCGCCTAAAGTTCCGCTCGGAAACCTATTGCGAGGACATCACGCTTCAATCGTATTCACACTATGCCTATGATCTAAAATACCCAGAACCGGAGCTGACTTTGCAACAAAAAACTTTACGTGTAGTAAAAAAAACTTTTCAAGTGCTCACTTCCCACCCTTGGGATGAATGAATTTCGCAATGTGTTGCCACTGCGTGTCTCGTGATTTATCCCGATAATTCCTATGAATAATTTCAACACCATTTCTATGGGTTCCATTGATCCTTAAGCCACGTTTACGAGTAAAATTGATGAATTATGCAATACCGAAAATCAGGTCACTTCCAGCCATATGCCACGTTGTCACAATTTCAAGCACTTGAAAATCCGAAGGCGAAAAAAGAGTAGTTAACAAACTTCTTATGGGGACCACCTTGCGTACGGTTCCGATCGATACTAATTAATAAAGACATTTTAAAATTGTAAGTTGTATTTATACGACACCAAATCACACACTAATGTGTTAGACGCTTAGAAAAAGCACACGAGGCGCTCCCAAAATGTGCCTTGCAATGGTTCTGTGTGGCGGTTTCACTCCGGCGTTGAGGCGAAAAAAATCCTTATCAGTCTCTCCTGATCCACCCACCCCCGTCTCTGCACCCTCCCAGGTGTCAGGGATTTGATTTTGGTCATCGACTGGAGTGAAAGACACAACCACCATCCAATGGGAAATTTGTATCAAAAAATCCACTGCATGGCATCGAATGTGGCAATCCGTCCATACGCTGGCAAGAAAAGGTGAACCCAAAACTGATATCAATCGAGAGCGAGCCAGCCGAAAGATAAGAAATCAACGACGACGACGACGACCGAACGATTTCGTCAGTGTTCGATAGTTATGAAACGTGTGGTGTGTTGGAACTTGGATCGAACCAACGACCGGACGGTGGTGCCTGTAAACACAAGTTGGTAGGTAGAACTGGATGGGCACGGAAGTCCGCGTCTTTTGGTGTGTACTTACTCCAAATGTCACACATCATCACTGTACCTACACACAATTGTTTGCGCGCGATCAGAACCGACCGAACCGAACTGATAACGAGACGGCGAAATAATCCACCGGCAATACCACCGGGATCTGGGAGAAGGGGCTCGTTCGAAAATGGTGCAATATTGAGACCGGGGTTGAATCAACTTCCAGGAAAAGTTTGACGATCCCAAAATTTCCGAAATTTAATTCAAGTATAAAATCAATCAAATTCCTTCAGGTGTCGTAATGCCCACAATAATAATAAAAATTTATGGCTGAGGCCATTCGAAGCTCGTAAAGCTAGAAAGCCCAAAGTTGTCAATGATCTGCCAGAAATTAGGAACCAAAGGTGGCCAGAGTTTTCATGTTGTCGAAAAGACGATAACACAGGTTTATTTAGAAAAAAAAATGGTTGAAATATATAGGTTGAGAAGGTTACAGGTCGAAGACGACTACCCTGAGGAACGTCATGTGGAAGAAGGTTTGAAAAGAAAAAAAAAGTTACCATTGATTTCAACAAATTTATTACAGCCGGAAAAAAATATTTTTCCCGCTGCAATAAATTTTGCAATAGCAACAAATTTGCAATTTGCAGCCGGAAAAATAATAATATTTGTACATATCAATGGTACTTTTTTCCAATCCTTATTCCGCATGACGTTTCCGAGGGTAGTCTTGTTTGACCTATAACCTTCTCAACCTACATATTTTAACTATTTTTGCTAAATGAACATGTGTTATCGTCTTTTCCGATAACATGAAAACTTCGGCCTCTGTAGGCACTTTTGGTTTCTAATTTCTGGCAGATGATGACAGGAAAAACTGTTTATTTTTTTTTTTTATTTCAAGGAGAGACGTGGAGCCAAATAATAGAAATCAAAGGAAAAATTGGGTAGGAAGAGAAAAGCTTATAAGGATGCGGTTATGTTGCAGACAGCAGCAAGAGTTGATTTTTATTTTTTATGGAAATCATTTAACTTTGGTTCACTAATTTGACACGGACTATGCCTTCTCTGGAGTTAACTTTTTCGATAAGGCATTGTTTTTTAAGTTTTGAAGCCTCCGTTCTTATTCCCCTGGCATGCTGGGTGAGATGCTCGTTGACGGAAATATGGTTATCCGAAACCTTCGTGTCGTAATGATAGGCTGCGTTTGGTGATATACCGTTTATAATTTCATAAATAGAGCTTCTCATGGCAAACTCGTATAGGATGAGTGGTCTGGATCCTGAAACTATCGGTGATTTAACTAAACGTTTGAGCTCTACAATTAGGTAAGAAGTGTAGCTCAACTGATTCGCAATTTTACCGAAAATACCCATGAGGTTTTCTTTTTCTTGCAGTTCGCATGGAATTTCAGAGATCACTATTTCACGGTTCATTGTCACCCATTCCAGGACTTCCGCTGATGTAGAAGATTCCTCACACGTATTTTGGTGACTGCTGTGTTTAGTGGCTTTTTTTTATTACGTTTTCTGTTTCCTGAAGCTTGACCTACAAAATAACTCAAAATTTTGAATTTGGTAGAAGTTATAACAACTTTAGTCGATTTTCCTCCTTCGGCACAAAAACAACATGACTTTAAGAAAAAAAAAGTCGATGCAAGTTAGAAACATGCAACATTTGCAACCGAAAAACAAGCGTGAAAAGTTCACACAGATGAAAATTTCCTAAGGAATTCCTTAATTTATTTCCAGCGCAAAACAAAATCACTAAGAGCAAGTTCACTCGTGTTTGGAAAAAGTGGTAGCTATAGCCATCACCAAATTTTGAAATTTTTCAGCGATCAACTTGAGAAAATCGAGGATACTCGAATGTATTCAAAATTAGAACATTTTAATACGATCTCTTCCAGAAATCATCTTTTCTTAAAGTAAAATAAATAACATAAAACGGACTCACCAGATATTTAATCTTCGGATCCTAATATTTTAAGATGGTTTCCACTATCCCATCGTCTCTGGGCCGGTTTCAGCTCTGCAAAGCACATAAAGGTAACGCTAATTGTATTTTTCATTACGCCGAAGTAGACTGAAACTCTCGATCTCGACCACTTGATCACACTTAAAGATTAGTGACACTTCCGGCAAATCGATACTTCAATAGTTTCAACTTTTTAATCAATTTACCTTTCAAGTATAAAAAAATTAAGTACGGAGGGAACAATAAAACACGTCCATTGACAACAAATCATGGCTTACTGCCAAACAAGTCATGTACTTGCATCCACAGCTTTTTTTTAAATTAAAGGTGAGTAAACCAGCCGAAATTGAATAGGTTAACTACTAAACCTTGGTGATTTTCAATAATTGATTTGAAATTTTTAGCAAATATTCTTTTTTTCAATGTTTATTATTAAACGAAAAGTCTTTCTATATAGTTCTTAAACAGATTTGAACCGTTTTCCGAGAGAAACTCTATTTTGATCGAACCGATGTGGTGGTTTTTTCGTCATTACTTCCATTTAAAAGTTTCATGGAGCTGTTAACCTTAGCGATATTTTCTGTGCTCATTTTCGAAAAGTTTTTTTTTAAATTTATTTAAATTTTGTCGTGCAGGAGTAGGCGTTGACTCGTTTGCAGCGCACGCGTTTATTTTCGTCCCGTGAAAAATTGCATAAATTTATTATGTTAGAATTGGAAATTACACAGAAATTTAAATAAATAGATTTAACCGGATATCCCACGAATGAGTAGGTATTGTGCCAGGGATAGTTCGATGTGATAATTGAAATCGTTTTTTTTTTGTGTTTTTTCGAGCGCTTTTTTTTCAACTGCGTGGGGGACGGTTCGCTGGATTTTTCTATTCTTCACTCGGAAGGGTAGTGAATTGTATATATTTACTTAGAGCAAGTTCACTGGTGTTGAAAAAAGTGGTAGCAATTTTGTCATTTTTAAGCACATTTTGAAAATTTTGCCATGCAAATGTGAAAATGTTTCAAGATCTGAGGCCTTCAAGTTTTCTAACAACACGTGTTGTATTTTCGCATGCTGTGATGCAAAAATAGCAATATTTCTATCACATACGGCTGAAATAGAAACAGTGCTGTGAAAAAATACAACGCCCAAAAATCTTTGAAGAATTTTTGCATGGTAAAATTTTTCGAAATGTGCTACAAGTGTCAATATTTCTACCACTTTTTCCCAACACCAGTGAACTTGCGCTAAAGGAGCGGTATAGATTTTAGCAACTTCAAGATGAAGTTCTAATGATTTTACTCTGATGCTTTATACTAAGATATGTATATATCGCCTTGTATCCGAGGCTATAACAAAATAAATCATCTTATCATTGTTTTTGAGATACAAATACAAATTGAAAATAAAATCAGTGATAAAATCATTATATCCAAAAGAATTCAAATCACATATTTTTTTAAATATTTTGTATGCAGCTTACATAGTTTTGTACATATAGGACATACAAAACATGGCTCGTACCATCTGTTATTGGTGGCATTTTTAATGGACTATCCTGGAAAATCTTTCAATATCCATCTATACAATCACAATTACAAAGCTTACTACCTTTAAGGATTTTGGTCTAAACGAGGAAAAAAAACGATCAACATGTTGCCTACATCGTTGTCCATTGGACGATCCACGTTTATCCACGTTGCCGGCTTGAGAGAAGGTCACTGGCATCATCAAACGGAGCCATAATTCCAAAATTTTAAATCAATCGGATATCGACCGGTCCGGGTTTCTAAAACATATACTTATCTACATGTGCTAAACCAACTAAAACCGTTTTATCTCATGAAGATCCCTACGGACTAACTGGGTTTGATTTTATCAGATACGGTAGCATTTACTTTGGGGCCATTCAGATACCACGTGGACAGAAAAATGAGATTTTTGACCCCCTTCTCCCCCTCCGTGGACAAGCGTGGACATTTCGCAAACCCCTACCCCCCTCCCCGGATGTCCACGTGGACAGATTTGAAATTGTTTTTTTTTTTTTTCTAAATCTAGTTTGACTGTTAGAAAACCCTACTTTTTGACTTTTGTTATTGAAATGGCTGATTTTGAAGAAAAAAAAGAGTAAAAATTTCCTCATTAAAATAATTTTAAAAATTTCAATTTCTAAATTATCTAATTTATCTTTTGGTTTCAAGTGGCGGAAAAGCTTTGCAATTTATAGATTTTGAGTAAAACATCTTTACATTTATTCACTTTTACAAAATATGTTGGAAGTAAGTATGTCCACGTGGACATGACCCAAACCCCTACCCCCCTCTCCGTGGACAAGCGTGGACATTTCCATACAACCCCCCTACCCCTTAGTTGTCCACGTGGTATGTGAACGGCCCCTTTCAATCTTTTTTTCTCGGCTTAATTTGGAAGAAACAAAAAATATTACTTATAATTTTTCAGTTTAAACATAAAGCAGTAGTATCGTGGTTAAAATGGCTTCGGGAACCTTCTCCCATGTAGAAGCACATTTTAACCAAATTGTTACCGTTGTCAAAAAAAAACAAAAAACAAAATTTCCCCGCGATTATAAATCCCCAGAAACTCGACCAATTAATCCTTATCGGTAATCCATCAAATTTATTTTTATTTCAAAGGGTACAGAAAAAAACGGTCTGATAACGCAAAAGAATGGTCATATTTTGTGTCGAAACGGATTTCAATCGTTCGCGATTGCGACAGAAATGTGGAACAACAGCTGCACAGGCACAGGTTTTCGATTGTTTCTCAACTTTGGGGTTAAGGAGGCTCGAAAACAAAAAGCAACGTGCCATACAGTCTCTAAACAATTAGGAACAAGGCGTTTGAAAAAGCTGGCGTGGCGAAAAGAAAATGGCCAAGAGAAAACGAAACTGTCACTGCACCTAGGCCTACTTATATGGCTATAAAAATGTAGGAAACCACATGAACAAAAACTTATCTTATCTTGCAAACGGGGTGAATATTATATTTTCACTTCTTTCTCTTCTTCCCGTGGCTTGGTGTTGCTGAAATTGCCATCAAGTCAGATCATATATTTTATTTTTCTGCGAAACGGTAACGCTGCAGCTCAAGTAGGCGCTGATTGGCAATATTGGGAAAGTAAATTCTTTGGAAATTCGAACCGATCGATTTGAGCCGATTTCGCATGCTATGATTGGGGGAATTCAAATTGAAAATTTTCTCTACTTGAAGAATCTAATCACCGTTAGTTATGTTTATTAATTAGTTTATAGGCCGTATTGGTGAAAGGTGATGCTTGGTGAGAACATCTTAAAATTATGGAATTTTATACAAGGATAGAAAGTAAGAAGAATTGAAAGATGGTGGAAATGAGCGAGCATAATTTTATTCAGAAGTATTTTTATCCCATACCAATTTTTCGTTCCGCAGGGGTCAACTACTATGAAGTGGTAGATACAGATAGAATTACATCTACCACCACACATTAGAAAGCCAAGCATGGTTCGTCCCACAAGCTAAAACTTGCAGTGCGAACGAACAAAAAGATGGTAGGGAAGAGACGGACCTATTCACGAACATGATTTTCACTAAAAGTAAAGTCAAAATAGCCGTTTTCCAAAACCGGACGGGCTAAATGCGCATATTTATGTTTTGGTTTATATTTCAGTTCCACTTGCAATATTTTCGTATAACTCAATTGAAAAGGCTAGAAGCTCGTGATAGGCAAACGTCAAAGCTGAAATTTTAGGTATCACATCTCTTTTGCATAAAAAATAGTTAGAGATGCCATTTCATGGTACATAATTGTTTTTTCTATCGAATCACGCTGACAGAAATTTAAATACAGGAGGGTAACGGTTGGACGGCGTGAGTAATTTTTCAAAGCTGTTCATTTGAAATTGAGCACGAAGTATGTTTTAAAATTTTCTGATTTCCCCGGGATAATCACGGTATTAATCTAAGCTCGACCGTCTAGCTAACCCATTTCGTTCCCACAGGCATCCATTATTTGGTTACGATATGAGCCACCTCTGTTTCGAAATATTTATTTTCGATTTATTGATTTAATACCATCACGACACTCGGTCGGCCGGCAAATTCCCCCCGTCATGATACTCGGGCTCGAGTGATAAAAAATATCCCATGTCATAATCACCACCATCACAACTCAGGCAGCCTGTTGCTGCAGTATTTCGATTACAGGTTGATTCCCGGTATACCTTTATTTATTGAAAGAAGAAACATCCACCGCTGATAAGATAATTGATTTTGAAGACAGAAAAATAGAAACCGGTGCAAGGAGTTTCTCAACGCATCATATCAAAAGCCACCTAACTTCGATTAAAAACACATTTTATTTCGGCAACGATTGACTAACCAGAAGAAGTGGCTAGAAAATTTTCAGATTGTCATACATTATTTCTTTGGCACAATTGCAAATCAGTACGTGACAGCAAATATTACGAGTTTCTCTCTTTTTCTTCTCCGGCTCTGTACTTAGTACAATAAACACAAATAACCAATTATGTATATGCTTTACAGGATCGCTCCTCACTAGCAAAGATTAATTGTAATACTTTATTAGACGTGAAATCCGTTTTTGGCTTCACTACTGGGACTGTTTACGGTCGGGTTCCAGGAATCCCAAACTTCGACTCTTTTTCAACTCATCGCTCCTTTCGTTGGTTTTGCGAAAACGATTGCAAATCGCCTGCACACTTCCCGACTTCTTCAAGGTTTCCCCTTTCTGTTCGGTCGAGGAAGATCGATGCCCGAGGTTCTGCTCGCTACCCATTTTCATTGCTTCGCCACTGATGTCGACCATCAAACTTTGTCTGCACAGCGTCGATATGGTTTGCATTTTACTCAAATCCTTGCTGCTTCTTCTCAGTTTTACCTTTCTCAACTTGGAAGCTAAATTCGACAGTCCAAAACGGCTTCCATGAACACTGGTGTTTCTAGATGGTGTTTCATCTCCAGTTCCCGAGGGATTTCTCGTAAGCGATTCATACAGGTTCTCAGACTGACTTTCATCGCCTCTATCCATCGGTTCACTGTTTATCATTCCAGCGCTTGCACTCTTCATTAATACGGAATCATCCGCGCTACTAGTGCTAACCATACTGATTTGACTGATACGGTTGTTCCAAATTTGCTGACGCTGGTGTTGCTCCTGCTGCTGATCTGCTCGAGCAGCCGATGAACTAAGGAACTCTTCTTTGGCCTTTCGCAGCTTCAACGCTCGCTGACTCATCGGAACCAAACCTTTCTGTTCATCAAGTGGCGTAGTCGGTGCAGATCGTGAGGCATCCTGGGCGGTTGATTTCTTCCGCACGGCCAAACGTGGACTTGGTGGTTTGCCATCGGCTTTCCTAGTGACTTGAAGTTTTTCCTCAACACAATCTTGAATGGCAACTTGTTCGCCGGGAACGGATCTACATCTGGTATATTTTTCCTTTGGCACCTTTCGAACCACACCCCTTCCCAACCCTTGTGGTGATTCCGTTCGCTTTTTGTACAACCGTTCTTTCTTCAACACCTCAACTCTACCAGTTCCCGATTCACTTGGTGTTAAATCTCTTTTCTCCAATCGCGAGAGCGAATCTTTTCTTCTCAAGCTGTCATACGCTAGGAAAGTCATCTTCGGTATATCGAGCTGGTCATCATTCTCCTCTTTTTTCTGTCTACCACTCTCAATTGCTCCTGTGCTAGACGATTTAACAACCTTCGCTGTTTCTTTCATCTCTCCCGTACCTTCGGAAGCTTTTTGAGCGGCTTCTAGCTGTCGCAAAGATTTACGCAAACTACCCGCACTGGCAGACTTAGATATTTGAATACTTTCTTGGTACTTTTCAGTTTGCATCTTCACCCTTCTATCGAGTACCGGCGATCGCCATGCAACCGGGGAACACGATCCAGAACTGTGCGGAGAGTTTCCGGAACGCTCCGTCGACAGTCGTTGATTGTACTTGGCAATCATGAGCCGAATGTTGGGCGAAAGTTCTTTACCAGGAGGGCCCAGTTTTGATTCCAATCTCCGTTGCGTGCTCGGCGATTGAGGTAACGGAGGCAAGTTGATCACCAATTTTTGTTCGTTCTTCAACACACCCGAATCTGGTTGATCGCTGCGATCGGAAGTACTTGACGATTCGACTTCTCGACTGACCACATTCACCAGAGAATTGTTGAACGGTTCTCCATCGACAGTGGAGAAAATCTTCCGCTTCGTTTTGACTAGAACATTTGCTGTGCAACATACCGCATTCGCGCTTGTTTTGTTTTCCTGCATTTCAACACTTGTTTCGGTTGGTGAGATGAGAATTTCTTCAGTTACGCTTATCGATTGACTAGGCACGACCGGTTTGTCCGTCGATTCAGACTTCTGACCCTGCTTAATCTTGAAAATAAATACCACATCGTCAGATTGTGGTGGTGCTGGTGTTTGAGGTAACTTTTCCGTCGAGTCACTGGGTTTCTTTGCCCGACTTGTTTTGCGTTTCGTTTTCCGAGGCACCTCCAATACGTAGTTTGCCGTGCTTTCGTCACTACTGTCACTCTCTGTTTTGCTGTTTTGCCGAGAGCCCATCCTTTTAATTCGGGTCTTTTTGCGTGAACCGTTACTCAAATTTCGTGCCACCTTTTTACTATTGTTATCAACTGATTTATCTTCCGTCAAACTGCCTTCAATTTGTGTCGAAGAATCGGGCGAATGAGACGTCAGTGGTACCGGGTCGGATTCTGAGCTGATTGGAAAGTGTCTTGGTCGTTCTTTTTCCTTTTCCAAACTGTTAACTCGAACGGCATTGCAAACAAAAGTCGGAGTCACGTTTATGGTTGCCATGCTTCGTAGATTGTCGCTTGGTTTCTGTATCGAACTAGTCGCTTGAGCTCCAATGGCCGGTGTAATACTGATCTTCGGGATGTCGTCCTCTGGACGTGCTATTCCCGATGCATATTTCATATAGGAATGGAGTGATTTCTTCAAGTCAGCAACGTGTGAGTTGATTGTTTGAACATTTTCTAGAATCTCGGAAGCATCCTTCAACGAAGAATCTTCAAACTTGTACAGGTAGCGCAGAATTTCCAAGGCGAGCTCTTTCATGTATGCGAAAAATGCAATACTATCGCGGGAACCAGTTTCAACGAACTCCGGCAGGGTGGCAATCAGTGCTCGTAGCACTATCTTTAAACGACGCACTTCGTCCCGATCAACGGAATCCTGCTCCCGCAGCCGTATCAGCAGTTTGGTAGAGTCCTTCAAAATTGTACTGCTGTTGCTGGATGGTCTCGAACTGTAGCCAGGCCTTTGAAATGTAAGAGACGGATTAGAAATGGGTCATAATTATAAAACTTGTTCGAAACAACATACTCTGGTTTAATCTGGCCACTCGCGACTACCAGCTTAGCGGCAGCAACTGATTCGACAATGGGATCGACGCTTTCTTGAACATCCTCCACTTCCACCAGAACCGCTCGGGGTTCTTCTCGTTCCACCGACAGCTCCAGTTCGGGGTTGGACGATATCCTTCGACTGCCCGCAGTTTCGCTGATCTCTTTCAGCTCGTCAGCATCGTTCAACGAAAGGCTCGAAGGTTGGTGAGAAATAGAAGCCGCCGGAGGATGTGGAGAGATACTGTCCATCGAGAGAGACCGACCGAGGGCAGGAGATTTCTCACCTGTAATGTGATAGGGTGTGTTAGTAACAAAAATCTTTTGATATCTTTATACTCACGTTTGTTTTCTAACGGATTGTCACTGTTTTCCACAACGACAGGAGCGTAACCTGGATGCAGCAGAGCTATGGTTGAAGCCTCCGGTCCTATACCCTTTGCTTTTTCCCATTCGAATAACCGACGGGTGAACTTTCGTGAAATTCCTTCGAACTTTATGAACCCTTTGGTGGTTTGCACCACCAGCTCCTTCTTCGGTGCTTCAGCACCACTGCCGACCAACGCTTTCAGCTTAAGCAGTCCCTCGCCCGACTTGTGCTCGTCCGGTGTTTTTGGCTTCTTGGGTATTGCTCCCGTCGGTTTGCTCTGCTGTCTCTTCATCGAGTGTTCGCTCACTTGAGAGGTTTGGGTGCTGTAGGAAGGGCCCTTGTTTGACGCCTTTATCTGTTTCCATTCAGCTGTGAATAGGCAACCGATTATGAAAAAAAAACTACCAAACTCTCAGTTGAATTACTTACACAACTTTTTCTGGAAATCTTCGGGAAGATCCTTGGCATTGGGTAGCTGAGCTAAACCCTGCCCTTCCAACTTGATTTGACCCGTCTTCCAAAGTTGCCAATCGGTGGTCGGTTTTTTCTTCTGATCACCATGCAGTTCTTTTGGCAAAGCCGCCAACGATGGTTGAAGTTCCTTTTTCGATTGAGGTGCGTGCTGTTTTAATAACAAAAGTAAATTTAAAACTAAGACAATAGGAATTCTAGTGGTTTCTAACCTTTATTCGCCACTCATCTAGTTTCTTTTTGAAATCAGGTGAAAGATTCTCCTCGACGATCGGTGCCTGCTGCTCCCGTTTGGGACTTGTCGGCGAAGAATCTTGCAGAAGCTGGTTCACTAGGAAGAATACTTAAAAATATAATATTTTTTATATTCCCGATCGCACAGAAAACTTACTTGGACTGTTGGTCAGCAACAAGGCCGCCGGTCGTATCCGGTCCCATTCCTGCTGTTTAGCATCGAACTCCCGTTGTAACTTTTTCTGCAGCTCCATGTACCGTCGCTTGATTTCGTCCCGTTGCCGTTGCAGGTTTCGTGTCTTCAACGACGCCCTTCGATGCGGAGTATTTTGGTCGGATATTTCCTCACTGGACATTTCTTCCAACAGCTCTCCTTCGAAAAATTCCATCGCCTTGCAGGGGCTTTCTGGAGCTGAGGTTTCATCGCCTCCGTAGCTCTTTCGCTTCGGCGACTGCTTAGAGTATTCTCGTTGCGATCCAGGAGATGATAGCGATAGGTCGGTGGTACTTGCTAGAGATTCTTGTTTCAGATTCAACGGCTTCGGTGGAGATTTTCTCAACTTGGCTGTGTGCTTAGGATCGATCGGGATTCCTTCAGGTACGGATTCAATCTCAGGGATGTGCTTACTCTTGCGTGAATTTCTACTTCCACCACCGGTTTCCTTACCAGATGAAGAAGTTCCTCGATCGCCACTCCCGCTACGTCTCAATTTGCACTCTGGTCGCCATTCGTTATCATCACTGGAAAATGTTGCCGGAAGTGATCCGCAGGGGGAATTGGGACAGCTCGTCGTGTCTCCCGATGGCAGTGCAAGGAAGGTAGGCGTATTGTTCCGATGACCGGGTGAAGTTTGGTTAGAAGAGAACGAATCGGAACGATCCCGTTGCAATTCGCAAGCTTCCATCGATTCGCAGGGACTTGCCTCCCGGCTGCATCCGACACTGTTGGAACTTTTGGTATTCCGTTGCGATCCGTTAGATTTTAGTGAACCTCGATGATTTTTCACAATACCCTTCACCTTACTCCATGCTGACTTATTTTTATTCTGTTGGATTAGGAGAACAAGATTAGTAAACGCAACCTTGAAAACGACCTTTTTCGAAACGTCATTACCTTGTCCAACTGCCGTATGGGATCCAGAATTGCGTCACCATCGAGTGATTTGCTCCGGCGGGATTCCTCATCGTGAGTCCGCGGTCGGTCGGCACTTTTAACCGAATCTCGTTTATTCGCTGTAACGAAAATAAGTGGGAACAACTCATTGAACAGCACTTTGTAAAGACCCTACTGAACGACGACTGTTGATAAACACAATGATGAAAGTGCAAATGGAAAAGTTCACACCCTGGACATCGAATCGAATTAACAGAATATAATTTTTCGCAAATATTGTGTGGGGGTTGTACCGGCTAGCTAGCGCCATTCAGTAGCGATATTTGGCTATTTTGTTTTTTTTTTATGTGAAGTGGAATTTATTGTGGCGTTTTCTATTTATTTCCATGCTTTGCGTTCTAAATGATAGACAAACGGGGAAGTATTCTTCTGGCTTTCAACAAATAACTTTCTTTAGGCCTCAATCGCCGGCTTCTTATTAGACACAGAAAAAAAAATCCTTAACAATGAAGTTGACGAGAAAATATACGAAAAAATCCTGAATTTTCTCTTAGGATTCAAAGTAGGCATGGAAAGTTTAATTCGAAAGAGTTAAATGCTAGAATGTTTCTAGCATCTCTTACGGGTCTTCTTTTGTTAGATACCAATTTACATACTGAGTAGGCGTTGACTTTTTCGAATCGCAAAACTTTTTTTCATTTATAACAGTATCTCGAATCGTTTTAGGTTTTCAATCGTTGACTAAATTTTTTTAATTTCAATTGGTAAGTGGCATTGCAGCGAAATTAACTTCCAAGTATTTGAAAAAAATATTGAAATGTAAATTTAGATAGTTTAAGCACATGGCTTCGTAGAGCAAAACTATCGGTGCTTGTTAATGTTGTTTTACGAACGAGTTTATTTAAGCCCAAAGATAATACCAGATACTATTGCTCGAACCGATTGCTTAAGGTCGATCTGGAATGAATATGTTCCTATTGAGTCAGCAAGTTTTTAATTTTGAAAAAAAAATCTGTGAAGGATGTTCAAATTCTTAAAATTTGTTGTTTTTGCGAAAAAAAATGAACAAAAACTCAATTTTGTAGCTATTCCTTGTTACCTAAAAAAGGAAGGCTCCAATACAAAATACTTAAACAAAAGAAAACATAATTCGGATTTTTTTTTTGGTTTTTTTACATTATAGCTTTAACTGATTTTCAATAAATTTGATGAACGTGGTAGTGTTTACAGTAGAAAATGTTTTTTTTTACTGTATTAGAAGACATCTCTCATTTCTAAAAAGGGTGGCACTATCACAAAAGCTACGTTAAATATAATTCTGATATGATAATTCCAACGATTTTTGTAAAAAATGGTAATTCAATAAGCTTTGACATAACAAGATGGATTATTGTATTGAGAGAACTCTATTAGTTCCAACAGGGGGCGAACTCGATCAGTTTTCCATCAGATATAATTTTTGAAAGAAACTTAGATGCCCTTAATCATTGAATCAAAACATAGTTAAGAGTGAGAATGTCATTCAAAATAAATCAAGTTTCAACTGTGATGGTGAACATTGCCAGTACAATTTATTGCTTGTTCGTATTTGTTCCCAATCAAAATGAGAAGAAGCAAATAATGGTTCAATCTGACTCAAGTTTAATTTTTGCTAAATCATGGAATCTGGTTTAGAGTTTAGAGTCCTTCTGGTAACCCTAATTTCATCAGAATATTTCAAGATTTTTAAATCAATAACTTTCTTGTTAAAATAATATTTCTGAAAATTGGACGGAAGATCTGGCCTTGTTGCTAGATTCTTTTCATGAAGAAAAAAATGCTCTGTTTTGGACATTATAGATATTTTTTCGCCACTCTAAACGCTTTGCCATCTTAGGTAAAGTTGTAGCCACACAATTTTCCAGTAAGCTTTAGACTTTAATTTGTATCGCGTAAAAACAAAATATGCTAGATAAACAAAAAAAGTGACATTCTCCCAACAAATTTGCGAGTTTTTGTCATACAAAATCTAAAACAAAAACCCGAGTACCTAAATCTCATTTTAAAAATCGGCAAAAATTCTGTCGTTCGTTTTGACCTAAAAGGAGACTTTTAGATTAAAGGCGTTTCGAAATTCGAAAAAAAAATGGCAATTTGACACACCAATGAATAGAGAGTACTAAGAAGTGTATTCGAAAAAATGCAACACTTCATGTTGTGAATAAGTTTTTAATGTAAGAATGGAAATTGATTAAATTTTCAGTAAAACTACATAGCAATATCATATGCACGTGTACAAAATTTCGTAACAATCTGACAGGTTACTTTTGATATAGAGTCCAATACAAAAGCTAATTGACATAATTTTTTGGACATGATCGAGAATCATCCAGGAAAGTCCTAGTTGGGAGACCCAAAAACAGACCAAAGTCCATATGATAAATCGTTTAAGGAGTTTGTGTTTAAGTGAAGATGATTGATTCCTGAATGATTCCATGAAGTTAAAGAATGTGAAAGGTTTTATCAAGCGCAATCTAAAAATTTCAATAGAGGAAGTGATGAAAAAGACAAACTTTTCTGTCTGGTTCGTTTAGTTGACTGATAAACAGGACTGAATTCATTCCTACAAGGTAAACAAAATACGGAGGTCAAATCGTGCGCAAAATATTTCGACCGCTAGCAGAGAAATATTTTGAAAAAAAAAATAATTGTATTGGATAGAACAACGAAATTTTTAGTGGACACCTGGCAGGTTTCCATCCAGAAATTTTTCATTGAAAAGTCTCGCCAGGGTGTTCCGGAGATAAACAAGGAGAAAAAATTGAGAAACTTGGTATCTAGTACTTGAGGAGGCAGACGATCTGTGGAATCTGCAAATCAGTCAGTGTTTCATAATGATTAACAGGATGAATGTCTAAATATACAAAGAAGACTGACTCCAAATGCGACTATTTTCCCTGCATAGTACTTCAATTAGTCTTATTAAGTTGATATTCTGTTTTGGTTGGATCTGGAATCGTAACATTACGCGTACACTGAGGTGGAGTGATACAAAGTCAGATATGTTGTTTGTGTGCCGAAGGAGGACAATTGGGTAAACTTGTCATCCCAAGTAACAATTTAGGTTTTATAATGAACTGCATGCCAACTATAAATTAAAACTATAAAACCGCGTTCTGATATGTAAGAATCTATAAAACTCCAATACAACGGTTAGTAGCACAAAAAGGCCCTACTGCAGTAGGTTCTGTAGAGCAAATTATAAAACCTTGACAAGCCAAATCAACTTTAAACGTTCTGTATGAATTTTGCTTATAAATCCTATTTATTATATTATTTTCGTCTACAAACAATTTTGCTCCGGCATTTGGTTCTTAATAATAATTTTTAAAACAAATGAATCTCTTTCAAATAAAATATAAAATCGAAAGCACAAAGCACAAATTTTTTTGTCATCATTCTGTTACGGAATTCAACATGATTTTATCAATCAGAATATTCGATTCCAACAATTAATCAACATGCGCTTTCAAGTTTACCACAAATATTTATGAGAAAGTTCTAAAAAAATAATGGGCCTGCTGTAAATTGCTTTTTAAAGCAATTAAAATGCTATAAAAAAGATATGTTTAAAAATTATGAATTTTTTAACTTGAACTATTTGTGCTCGTTCAAGCATTTTTTTATACTCTGTCTTCCATAAGGATGATGGAACTCTCATAAAGCATGAATAAGATGAGGAATACTTTTTATAATAATAAACAGTCGTTAGTAAATTCATCATTATTGGCCATGAAAATGGCGATATTATAATTGTTTTTAATAGTTGTTATTGGACACTTAAAAAACGATTTTGTTATCTATAAATTGCCAATCAAACTTATTCACATTTACGAAACTTTTTTGTCTTATAAAAGTGTATTGTGTTGTAAAAGGTAGCTTGAACGGAAATCTTTAAACCAACAAAGTTATGTAGCAATCTATAATTTTTTCTAC
Organism: Uranotaenia lowii; assembly: GCF_029784155.1. Lineage (NCBI taxonomy): Eukaryota > Metazoa > Arthropoda > Insecta > Diptera > Culicidae > Uranotaenia > Uranotaenia lowii. The sequence goes on along the minus strand of NC_073691.1, from coordinate 210,076,158 downwards.
AAAACCGCTTCAGGCTTGATGAGTTTTTTAAAGTCATTTAAAAGAATCTTTTAAATACGAAAACTCTGGAGGTCCCCTTGAAAATATATTGATAAGAACAGTACAAGCACCTTATGAAGCCTTTATAATTCAAGGGATGTTGGCGGCAGATGATAAAAATAATTGAACACAATTTGTCGAATTATGCAAAGATTTTTTTATTCCCTTATCACTTCATCACACTGTTCTAATATTCTTGAGAGACAATTAAATATATTCATGGATTCACTGTTTTATTATCGATAAACTTCAAATATTACGGACCAAGACAAATGTTGAAATGTTCATTACTAAGCTGACAATCAGGAAATTCCACTAAAATGTACACTTCCAGCAAATAATTAAAATTGTGCAGCAAGCCAATTATTTTTTCTAACGCTTGACGAAGTCAATTTCATCCGATATTGCTCCTTCCATACGCAAAAAACATTTATTTCTCCTTTTGCCACCGAAATACATTTTATTGTTTACATTTTGGTTGTTTCTGCATAATATTCTTTTATAATCCCTTTAGTTGGCCAAATGCCTATTATAAGCTTTATTGGGCCTATAGCGGGATTTGTTTCATATAACCGGTTTAAAAAGGCCTCCATTAGTTATTAAGTAACATTTATAAAACCAAAGCTACTTGTGAAGATCGTATAAGGAAACGAATACTACGAAATAATTTAAAAAGGCTTTTATAAATTAAAACAAGTTTGTAACTAGGTATTTCAAGACTTTTCCAAATGTTTTATGATTTCAGATATAAAAATGTTTTATAGCATGCACCAAGTGCCAAATAAAAAAGCAATCATAGAAGTTTATTGCTGTTTCAAAACTTGGCTTCATAAGACGTTTGTAGCTGTCCTGGAGAGAAGTTTTGAATAGGTTTCCAATAAATACATTTACGGTATTATACATCACTTATAAAACACCTTATAAAAATTATAAAACCTTTTCTATTTTTGTGTGTTACTTGGGATGACTTCGACCAGATTAAAAATGTTGAAAAGCTTTGCAGAACAAACTTCAGGAAACAGAAAATTTAATCAAAAATAGCCTTGATTTGGAAAAAAAATGTGGTTCATAGTACAAATTATATATAGCGCACGTGTTGCCCTAAAATAAAAAACCCTTGTCAAAATGCACAAAAATTCGCAAATGTTAATATGACATTACTAGGTAGCTTCACTGAAATTTTCATCATTTACCATCCATGCATTCAAAAGTTTTTCATTAAAAAATGTTGCATTTTTTCGAATACACTCCTTAGCCTAAGGTTGCCAGAATTTTTCGGATAAATTCAGCCTATTTTATAAAAAAAAAACTGGCAAAATCCGGAAATTATATTTAAAAATTTTTAAACACAAATTTCGGACAATATCTGGACAAATTTGGTCAAAACTCGGTGTTGCAAGCACTTTTTGACCACCGTGCGGGACAAGCGGAAAACAGAATGAGATAAAGGGAACACTAGAAAAATATTGTATCAGCTGTTTGCGATGTTTATGTTCATGGGCGCTGACATGTTTGGAAAGGTTGTTTTTGAGAGAATGGCGAATGTACCATTTTGGAAATAGTTCGTTGGAAATATAAAAGAAAGCGAAAGGAGCTAGTGCAAGAATTCCATTGTGATTGTAAAAATTGTGTTAGAGAGACGTGTAAGGAAATTGTAATATGTTTTAAATGTGAATTCGAATGATATTTTAATATTAGTTTTTCTAAGATAGGACAAATTATCGTTCCGACTGATTGGTCGACTAATTGTATTGTGGTGACCAACTGTATTTGAAGACGTACCGTGAGTAGATGTTAAATACGAACAAAACAATGACATTGAGACAAAATATTTCATTCGAATAGGTTGATGACTGAAGGAAACCGTTTGAATTGACAACATTCAAGTACATCTCATTGAGAACTTACCGTAAGTCACTTTTAATTGTACTTAAAGCAGAATTTGATGACCATTTTATTCAGGACTAAGCGCCCATCTAAGAACTGTGGTTTTGAACGGAAAATTAATAGAATCAGGGAGAAACTTGTAATGTAAGTTAGTGTAATAGGGCTTGATTTTTATTACTATTATTAATACCAAAATAAATTGTAGCTTTAAATTGTCTCACGATAAATTTTGAGGATTTGTTTACTGAACCTGACTTCAACCTCCGGAATCCGCCAAAGAACATTTTTAAAGATTACAAATGGCGACAAGAATGGCCGAAGATTACCAGTTCCCGTGCTGTGACCAAGGTAGCGACTTTGACTCCAGTGTTCGCTGCAATAAATGTGAAGAGTGGTACCATTTTTGCTGCGTGAACGTAGATGAAGAGGACGTCGAGGGTACTCTTTGGTTTTGCAACAAATGTATTTGTTCAGAGCCATCCCTCCTGGAATCCTTTGGAGCAGCTGGACAAACCGCCACTCGTCGCCAACCGCATAGGGCAGCCAAAAAGAAAGGTAGTAAAGAGCCTGCAGTCGGTAAGTCGAAAATAACTACGAGCAAGAAGCTTAGTAATAGTAAAAGCAAACGACAGAAGGAAGCTTTAGCAATTAAATCAGGAAACAAGAAATCTGTCCAAGATTCAGGTTCTAAAAGTAGATTGTCAAATGCTTTGTCAAACGGTGGTCATTTACCCGGTACAATTGAAGCGCGAAGTGAGAGTAAGATGCGAAAAAGTGGAAGTGAGTCGTCCAAAAGTTCAGTGCGCGAGGCAGCTAAGCGAGAACTGCAACGACTGCGTGAAATTAGTATGAAAAAAATGGAAGAAGAAGAAATTGAGCTTAAGTTGTTGGAACATAAGCTAAAAACGGTTCAACGTGAACGAGAAGAAATGGAATCTAGGCACGTACAAGAGAGGCTCGCTGAAGAAACAGGTGATTCAAGCGAAGATGATTCCGGCGAAGGAGATGCAGATGATTTTCTGGAGAAGGTAGAAGCATGGAATGCCGGTCAGGAAAACCAACATCTAGAGGATCCGGTTGCAGTATCAAAACACTCAGTTAGTCTTCCTGCTCAAGCAAAACAATCGACCATGAATCAAGACGAAAACAGAAAGCGATCATCAGGAGCGAAACCTAAATCAAACCGGGCTTGTCGTGAATCGATTCCAGGCAGCATTAGCAGCATAGTAAGTGATTTCGAGGCTCCATGTGGTGTTATGAGGAAAAGGTTGCCTGCAATTCAAAAGGTTCCAACACATCTCCAGATAGCTGCTAGACAAGTGTACCCCAAAACGTTGCCCAAGTTCTCAGGAAGGCCAGAAGAGTGGCCAATGTTCATAAGTGCATACGAGCAAGCTAACGAATCTTGTGGTTTTACAGACGCAGAGAATTTGGTTAGGCTTCAAGAAGCATTGTTGGGGAAAGCACTTGAAACAGTACGCAACCGTCTGCTGCTTCCAGAGAACGTTCCGAAAATTATCGAAAAGCTTCGCAAAAGGTTTGGAAATCCTGAAATATTATCCACTATGCTAGCTTATCGTATACAACGCCTTTCGGGACCCAGTTCGGAAGATTTAGAATCTTTGATCGAATTCGGCAGTGCTGTGGAAGAGTTTACTGAACATATGAAAGCGGCTAAACTTTTCGACCATCTTAAAAATCCAATCCTTATGAAAAGTCTTGTGCAGAAACTCCCTCCGTGTTACGTTATGGAATGGGTTGAGTTTAAACGTCGCTGGTCTGTGGTTGACTTGGAAACTTTCGGAAATTTTATGGAGGAGTTAGTCGATAAAGCGTTGGAAGGTACGTTTGAGCAGTTTGGTGCAGATGACGTTATAAAAGGAAAGAAACGGGAGAAATTCGGAACCAAAGGACTTGTGAATTTGACGGTTGCCGAGCCACACGATCATTGTTGTTGTACGTGTACTCAAAGGGAATCGACAACAGATATGCAGAAAAACCAACAAGCTGTCGGGGCTATTCGGTCCGTGACGTTAGACCGCAGCTGTTCAGTTTGCAAGAAACCCGGACATTTCGGAAGAAACTGCAACGAGTTTTTGAAGTTGAACTTGGAAGAAAGATGGAGTACTACGAACCGATTACAATTATGCCCTTTATGTCTTTTCAATCACGGTGGAAGAGAATGTTTTTCAAAGCGAAGATGTAACGTCAACCAGTGCCAAAAAAGGCATCACCCAATGTTACATTGGGAACCAACTGAGGGGACATACGCTATCAGAAATTGTAACAACCATCATCGTTCAGATCACTCAGTTCTTTATCGGATAATGCCAGTTACCCTGTACAGTTTAGAGAAGCAAGTCCATGTATTGGCTCTTATCGATGAGGGTTCTTCCATCACTTTGATAGACAACGAATTAGCAAATCAGTTAGGAGCGGAAGGAGAACGAGAACCATTACAAATGTCCTGGGCCAATGGAATGAGTTCCACAGAAAATGAATCGTCAAAGTTGACTCTTAAGATTTCTGGTAAAGGGAGTGATAAGAAGTATGATTTGCTTGATGCCTGTAAGCGTTGCTAGTCAGTCGAAGGAGGCCGCGGTGATCTTGTTGTAGTTGTCAATTGAATAAATGTTGCAGTGTTGTTCGTGGGGGTTAAGGGGTTCTCCTTGGTGAAGCAGTTCACCAAGCCACGCTAACCAGGCGAACGACCGGGCGAAAGATGGTCGTTCAACAACCCACCACCAGAGCGCAGTGCAGAGATGTGAGCCGTAGTCTTCAAGCGAAGAGGCGATACGAGCGATAGGGCGAAGCGAAAATGAGCGCGGGACGGGGGCAATGAACGGCAATGGGGTCAAAGCTGGTCAAAAAGAAAGCGACCATTGACTCTGATTTCAGTTCGCGAACAAACCAAACCGATCCCAAAATTATTCTGGAAGATCAATATTTTAAATAACTGTGGTGATTTGTTTCGTCAGTTATTAAAAACAACAATTACCATCAGCATAAAATTACAAAAGGAAAGTCCAGTCGTAAGCCGAAATTGATTGGAACTCCAGGTAACCATACGCCATTTTGCCCCTGCCCAAAAATACCCTTTTAATCTGATCCTGAACTTTACCAGGACCCCGCTGTTTCGGATTGATTTTGAATCAACCGAGCCCTGAGAGCGCCACGGCGCTCTACCACCTCAACCGACCGCCGTCGGTGTTACTCAATTCCGTACCTGGTTCAGCACCCAAGGTGGGGCCAGGTACGATGTCGCCACGCGCTCCGTTAATCGTCGAAGGACCTCGTGCGCCACCGATAACATCGACCGACCGCCGCCGGTGCTACTTACCATCGTACCTGATTCAGCACCTAAGGTGGGGTCAGGTACTCAGCATCCACGCCGCTTGCTTGCCGTCCAAGGACCATCAGTGCCCGGTTCAGCACCCAAGGTGGGACCGGGTACAACAACACGACCCGCTAGAGCCAGCCAGCTTCCAAGCCGACCTCACCGAACCCGAGCCCGAGCAAGGAAAACCAGTGCGCAAAATAAAGGTTAGCTAGGTTAAGAAAGTGGTGGGTGAACAAAACTGCAGATCATTAAACGGTACCGAATTTTATCCGAGGAGTTTTCTTTAGCTCTCCCGAATTTCCCTGCAACTTAGTTAGTGTAAACTTTCCGACCCTGGGATTAAAAGGGGTTCACCGCAAATCTACCGATTGGCTAATAGCCAGTCTTACATGCCAGAACGGTTAAAAATCTAGACCTACCAATGCAAGAACTTAGTGAATTTGAATTTGAAAAGAGGTACATGCATTTTGAAGACATCCGAATCCCCACCTATAGTGTGTCTGCCCCAAAACTCAACAACATTCATTTGATTGCCCCACTTGAATCCCGGGTAGGGGAACTTGGTGAGCCCATAGCAGTTCAGTGCAAGCTTGGTTGGACACTGTATGGACCAAGACCAGGAGTTGTATCAAATGTTAATTTCATGGGACACCATCGCTGCAACTGTGATAAATGTTGCAAGTCAGATCGCGAAATGAACGACGCTTTGAAACAGTACTTTCAGCTCGAAGCTGTTGGAGTATCTCCTGTACCTCTTGAAACGAAAGAAGATCTGCGGGCCCGAGAGATTCTACAAAAAACGACAAGACGAGTAGGCGAGCGTTTTGAGACGGGTCTTTTATGGAGAGAAGATAAAGTAACCTTCCCAGAGAGCTACAAAATGGCCGTGAACCGAATGCGTAGTTTCGAAGCTCGTATGAATCGAAACCTGGGAGTAAAGGAAGCAATTGAAGAGCAGATAGCGGATTATATAGCGAGAGGCTATGCGCATCGCATAACGCAAAACGAGCTTAGAGAAACGAAGCCGGAGAAAGTATGGTATTTGCCACTCAATTTCGTAACTCACCCGAAGAAACCTGGGAAGATTCGTCTTATTTGGGATGCTGCTGCTAAGGTGAAAGGAGTGTCGTTAAATGATAAACTGCTTAAAGGACCAGATATGATCACTTCGTTGCCAGCTGTGATCAATGGATTTCGAGAGAGGAAAATAGCTTTCGGCGGTGATATACGACAAATGTTTCACCAGATACAGATTCGTGCAGAAGATCGACAAGCTCAACGCTTTCTTTACCGATCGAATTCCTACGAAGAACCGCAAATTTACGTTATGGATGTCGTTACATTTGGAGCTAGGTGCTCGCCCTGCATTTCCCAGTTTGTCAAGAATCTGAATGCTCGCGAACATAAGGATGAGTGTCCCGAAGCAGTCGAGGCTATCGTTAACAAACACTTCATCGACGATTATTTCGATAGTACAGATACGGAGGAAGAAGCTGTAGAACGGGCAATAAGTGTCAAATCGGTTCACGCCGCCGGAGGATTCGAGATTAGAAATTGGGTCAGTAACTCCGTGAATGTCCTAGAGAAACTCAAGGCTTCGATTCCTGAATCAAGTGAAGTAAAGCTAATTAAAATAGGTGGCGACGTAGAGAGAGTTCTAGGAGTGAGCTGGAGTCCCAAGGAAGATGCCTTTCAATTTTCCACCGAAATGCACAGGGATCTCGAGCCGTATATGACAGAAGGAGCATGGCCAACGAAACGCATAGCTCTAAGATGTGTTATGAGCATGTTTGACCCGAAGCAGTTCCTGGCGCCGCTGTTAATCCACGGAAGGATATTAATGCAAGACGTGTGGCGTAGTGGTATCGGCTGGGATGATAAACTGGAGGAGGATCAATTCAAGCAATGGTTGAGGTGGATTAGTCTATTCCCACTGATTGAGAAAGTTCGCATACCACGATGTTATTTGGGAAATATGCCCTCTTCAGCATATGAATCGGTACAGCTACATATTTTCACTGATGCAGGAGAAGATGCCTATGGCTGTGTGGCATATCTTAGATTCGTACATGAGGGAGCCATACACTGTTCTTTCGTCGAAGCTAAGGCAAAGGTTGCCCCGTTGCAACACATGTCAGTTCCTAGAAAAGAACTACAAGCTGCCGAACTCGGCACGCGATTGGCAAAATCGATAAGCGAAACACACTCTTTCCTCATAACCCAAAGGGTAATGTGGACTGATTCTCGCGCTGTATATTCTTGGGTCAGATCCGAACGTAAAAAATATAAAGAATTCGTTGCGCATCGTGTTGGACAAATATTATCTGTAACAAACCCAGAAGACTGGCGTTGGGTGCCGACAAAGAACAATCCAGCCGATGATATCACGAAGTGGGGAAAGGCAACAGAAGTCCATTCATGCAGTCGTTGGTTTCAAGGTCCTGACTTCTTGTACGATACGGAAGAGCATTGGCCTGATCAATGCCAAACGTTGATTAACGTTGAAGAAGAGTTTCGAGCGCGAGTGTTATTTCACGAGATACTTCTGCCAGAAGGACTGTTTCATCGTATAAATCAGATATCTCGTTGGAATGTCCTGGTTCGAATGGTCGCTACAGTTTATCGTTACATGGGGAACTGCAGAAAGCTAGCGAAAAACTACCCGATTGAAGCTTTACCAACAAATGATGATATGACTAAAAAATCAAAGATTCCCAACGTTGTTGTTCCACTTCGGCAAGAAGAGTATATGTTAGCAGAGAACTGTTTATGGCGTATCGCTCAAAATGATGAATACGGAGATGAGATCGTCACTTTGACTAGGAATCAGAAATTACCGAAAGAAGAGAAGATACCACTTGATCGAACCAGCACTTTGTATGATAAATCACCATTTTTGGACGAATACGGAGTAATACGCATGGAAGGTAGAACCGAAGCAGCAGAATACATGGCGTACGACTCTAAATTCCCAATCATTCTCCCTAAAAATCATCTGATTACGTGGAAGTTAATCGAGTATTTTCATCAACAATCAGCTCATGGTAGCAGAGAAATGGTCGTGAATGAGATACGTCAGCGTTTCTATATAGGAAATTTGAGATCCATAGTGGAAAAAGTTTCCCGTGAATGCTTGTGGTGTAAGATTAGGAAAGCTAAACCTCATATACCACGAATGGCTCCTTTACCAAGACAGCGTATGGCGGCAGGAGCTGAACCATTTTCTTTCGTCGGCATTGATTATTTTGGACCATTGGAAGTTGCAGTTGGAAGGAGACGCGAGAAACGTTGGGTTGCGTTGTTTACGTGTATGACAACACGAGGAGTTCATTTGGAGGTCGCACACAGCTTGACAACAGAGTCGTGCAAAATGGCAATCCGCCGATTTGTGAAGAGGAGGCGTAGTCCAGTTGAGATATTTTCGGATAATGGCACAAATTTCATCGGAGCCAGTAGAGAATTGTATGCAGAAATCCAGAAAATTCACGCAGATTGTTCGGACACGTTCACAAACGCAAGAACACGTTGGTCGTTCAATCCACCTTCGGCCCCTCATATGGGAGGCGTATGGGAGCGAATGGTTCGCTCAGTGAAAGAAGCTTTAAATACATTATTGGACGGTGGTCGATTGACAGACGAAATCCTGTTGACAACACTGGTTGAGGCTGAAGATTTGATCAACTCGAGGCCATTAACTTATGTATCTACAAATTCCAGAGATGATCCGGCTGCATTAACCCCGAATCATTTCTTAAAAGGAGTCTCGGCAGAATGTTTGCCACCTCGAAATCCCGTAGAAACAGCAGCAGCACTAAGGAGCAAATATTGTCGAGCTCAACAGCTCGCAGATAAGATGTGGGAACGATGGTGTCGCGAGTATTTTCCGGGACTGAACAAACGACCAAAATGGTTCAACGAAAGTAGACAAATTAAGCCAGGAGATTTAGTCTTCGTTATGGAGGACAATCATCGAAAACGAGGATTGGTGACCAAGGTGTTTGAAGGATCTGACGGTCGGGTGCGATCAGCAACAGTAAAAACCGACAAAGGAGAACGGAAGAGACCTGTCGCGAAGTTAGCAGTGCTTGAAATTTTTGAGGAGTAAGCCAAGAAGTTTACCCCTGCTAGTCAACTTCAGGGCTTACGCGGGGGAGGATGTTGCAAGCACTTTTTGACCACCGTGCGGGACAAGCGGAAAACAGAATGAGATAAAGGGAACACTAGAAAAATATTGTATCAGCTGTTTGCGATGTTTATGTTCATGGGCGCTGACATGTTTGGAAAGGTTGTTTTTGAGAGAATGGCGAATGTACCATTTTGGAAATAGTTCGTTGGAAATATAAAAGAAAGCGAAAGGAGCTAGTGCAAGAATTCCATTGTGATTGTAAAAATTGTGTTAGAGAGACGTGTAAGGAAATTGTAATATGTTTTAAATGTGAATTCGAATGATATTTTAATATTAGTTTTTCTAAGATAGGACAAATTATCGTTCCGACTGATTGGTCGACTAATTGTATTGTGGTGACCAACTGTATTTGAAGACGTACCGTGAGTAGATGTTAAATACGAACAAAACAATGACATTGAGACAAAATATTTCATTCGAATAGGTTGATGACTGAAGGAAACCGTTTGAATTGACAACATTCAAGTACATCTCATTGAGAACTTACCGTAAGTCACTTTTAATTGTACTTAAAGCAGAATTTGATGACCATTTTATTCAGGACTAAGCGCCCATCTAAGAACTGTGGTTTTGAACGGAAAATTAATAGAATCAGGGAGAAACTTGTAATGTAAGTTAGTGTAATAGGGCTTGATTATTATTACTATTATTAATACCAAAATAAATTGTAGCTTTAAATTGTCTCACGATAAATTTTGAGGATTTGTTTACTGAACCTGACTTCAACCTCCGGAATCCGCCAAAGAACACTCGGGAATAACTCCACAAAAATTAAGAAGAAAAACACTTGAAACTTTTTTTTCATCTCAAACACATAAAAGGTTTTTGAATCATATTTTTTATTCCAGAAAACCGATCTTGATTGTGTTGATAAAACTTGCTTCAAAAATATCGTTTTTTAATAACAAAACTACAAAGATTAAAAAATACGGTTGGAGTTTTTTTTCTGAATTTCAACTTAAAAATTAACATCGACCATACTTTAAATTTTATGTAAAACACTTCTTAATAGGACTATCTTTGATTAGGTTTCTGGACATATTTAGATTGTTTTTTAGAGTAGTGCCATCATCCTGTACATTGGTTTCTTTCTCGCGTAATTCTGTATTCTGTTTAAAAGCTGGAATGGCCTTACGCTGCGTAGACTACTGCGTCCTTCGTTGGGGGATTTTTTTTGAAAGCATGTACGGCGAATAAAATCTTCCACTTCTCAAATCCTTGGGAAATAATGCATCGTTTGTCTTCCTGCGATTTTCTAGCGAATCCAATCCGACCAGCATGTACAGGGCTCGGTAATACGGCATTTCCTCTTGCCATCCAAGATTTCTCAGTGCGTATTTGAGACATTTCTTTTAAACTCATTCCAATCTGTTAACGGGGACATTGTAGTAGGGTTGTCAAACAATACTGGCGTGCTCGATTGTGGTCCGAACTAATCCAACACAAATTGAGAAGATTGTATAAGAGTCATTCAACTCATGCCAGACTCTACTGACCATTTCAAACATATTTAGAGTTAGCTTCCGCTACTACCTGCTCTATGTGTTTCGTGAAATTCAGTTCTTTGTCTATCTCGACTCCAAAATCCTTTACAGAGGTCTTTCTATTGATGATCAAGCTGTTTTCAATGCGATAGTCATACATACATGATATTCGTTAGTTTTCAAGAAAACGATATAATACTGTATTTTGAGACGTTCAACTTCAATCCATATGTGTGCAACAGTCCGAAAATCGGTGAACGGTGTTTTGCAGAGTCGAGCAATCCTTCAGGTTGCGAACAGGGAGGAACATTTTCAGATCATCTTCGTATATCAGTACCGCAGTATCTCGGGGAACTCGTTCATAACAGTGATGAAGAGAAGGGGTCCCAAGTGACTCCCTTGTGGCACACCACTGTTGGCCGAGAATGCACCGTATCTGATATTCCCCGCGGTTGTGGTAGCTATACTTTAATCAATTACATTTTAATAAATATTTTTATTGCGATTCTGTCACATTCAAAATGGTGAAGGTTGTCGTAAAGTTTGCATAAAAAAAATCGACGAAGAAATTACCGACTTTCCTTGTGCCTGTTTGACTTTTTTCCATGACCATTCCTATGTTTTAGCAAGGTGCGACATTAGCTTCGAATGGTTTTCAACATTTTTGTCAAGGAACTTTTTTTTTGCAATGACATTCGTAGAAAGTCAAAGAATACATATGGCAGCCAAGAATTCAACCGAGCCATTGAATAGCATTTTGGTTTTTGGGAAGGTTATTTGACATTTGTAACAGATAAATATCAATCCTGGTCAAAAAAGTTAATAATAAATAACACTATGCGTATATGGATTGAACAAAATTCTGACTTCTTTGAGATAAAAGACGCCATCACCAAGCTGTCTACGTTTATTGGTTATCAAATCGGTTTGTTCACGTTCAAAATTCCATTTTTTTTACCACAAATCAAACTCCAACTTCCAAGAAACAATAGCCCATGGAATTCTTTTTCGAACATTGGCATTTTTCTTGCTCGGCTGCTGGTCGATAATTTGGCATTCCTGCAAATCTATCTAAATAGCTTAGCGAGTTTGACCTTTTCCGATGTTTTTGCGTCACGTCGTCGATGATTGCAATGCTTAAAATGCATTCCACACACCCGATTGACATTTCCGACGCTTATTCACCTACCTACTCTACCCGGCCACCGCACTTGATGTAATGTATAGGTACATAGAATCTCGCGCGAAGGTATTTGGTACAAGTGAGAGATTTAACTCTTTTTTTTTTTGCTCGAAAGAAACCGAAAGAAAGTGGCTAATGCAGCCACTAATGAGTATTTCAACTGACTGATGGTTATGCATTAATTAGAAATTTAGTTATTGAAAAGGGTGTGTGTGTGTTTCTACATGTCACGGGGAGTGCTGACCGTAGAGACGGGACAGACCGGACATTTAGTAAACAATTATTTTAATGGAATTTCAACTAGTAGGGAAAATTTAAAGATAAAAATAAGGTGAGATATGCAAAACAAAACTCAAAAGCCCTTCTGACAGTTTTATCATAAACCGTGAGTAAATCTAACATGTGACCAGGCCTACTTGGAGGTGTTGCGATATGTTTGAAGTCAATGTGTAGAATGCAGATAAAAAAAAATCGAAACGCAAACGCCAAAAAAAAACCAACGCCTATCTAGATCGCTTCTGACGCAAAAGTTCACCTCGTGTGAATGTTGTGTTGACTAAACATTGGCTGTTGGCGTGTAGTCATGTTGGCAGGCAGGCTGGCAGGCAGGCAGGTCATGCACCGCGGATTGATCGATTGCGCTAGCACCATTCAGCGATCCTTGAGCGGTGGTGCGTTAACTATTTAGTGGAGAGATACTGCCTGGCGTGATGTAATTGTATCCGTGTTGTTCATTCGTATCCGGCACGCCGTCGTCGTCGTCGTTGAGGGAGAAAATGACGACGCGTCTCCTCTTCTTGGCAATCGAGAGAAGAGTTGTGGGCGGAAAGGAGGTGGTTGATCAAGGAAAGCCCCACAGGAAAATGGTCCACGCTGATCGGAAAATGTGTAAATAAACACGCGGTCAGCATTCTGCGGACTGCGAGAGCTCAATAACAATTAAACCAATTATTTTCAACGGGAAAAGCGGGCCCTGTCTGGAGCAGGAACGCGTTTGGTTGTATTTTTAAACATAAATCGAACAGTACGAAAGCGCAATCAATCATATGCCAACTGAGAGTGAAAAATGTATGAAAAATATTTCACAATTCGAATTGCTCCAGGCTTCAGTGTTTCTCCTAAGGACTTCCTTAAAATCCGAGGAACAGAAAATTTGGAAGTCACAATGTCACAGTCACCTGCAGTTAGTATTAATTAAGACCTCACAAAAAATTATTACCTAATTACAAAAAGGACGCATCGGGTGTTATCAAAACCATCAGATCAACCAAAGAACAATCTTTGGAAGAAGATCTTAGTTTAAGGTGTATACTACACACGGACTAATTATTTACCGAACTATCACAATGTGTTCGGTAAAAATTAACGAAATTTCGGTGATAATTTATCCAACATACGGTAATGAAAACGACGCACAATGGGGAAAAAAGGGTATACAAACCTCGAAGAATTTCAATATCTTTCGTCCTACATGACCCAAATCTATGAAATTATACTTTCCTTTTGTGAAAATTTCCGGAGAATCGATTGCACATAGTTTTTAAACCCCTAATTCCCCTATATTTTGTAAACATTCCAGAAAAACACTGTTTCGAACCAGATAATTTTGAACGAAAACAGACATATCGTGTGTAATTTTTTCTGAGGAATCGAATGAAGGCTGTTTTGGCCACCGCACACTTAAGAAAATGGAGTTATGGCTGTTTTTAACCCTCCAATTCCCCTATATTTATCAATTATTCCTGAAAAAAGCTTGTTCTGACTTGAAAATTTTGAACCAAATGGGTTGTATCTTGTGTGGTTTTTTTTCGAGCAATCGAATGAAGGTTATTTGAATTCAACGAAGCCTATTTGAGCCCCCGCACGGATTGGAAACAGAAGTTATGGCTGTTTTACCCTCAGTTTCCCTACATTGTTCAAATTGTTAAGAAAAATCATGTTCGGACTTGAAAATTTTAAACCAAATGGAACGTATCACGTGTGATTTTTTTTCGAGGAATAGAATGAAGTCTATTTGACACACCGCACGCATCGGAAACAGAAGTTATGGCTGTTTTACCCTCAATTCCCTTTCATTTTTCAAAAAGTTCAGAAAAACCATGATCGGACTTGAAAATTTTGAACCAAAAGTGACTTATCTTATGCATTTTTTTCCGAGGAATCCAATAAAGGCTGTTTGAACCACCGCACGCTTTGAAATATGGAGTTATGGCTGTTTTTACCCTCAATTCCCCTACATTTTTTCTGAAATCATTGAAAAATGTAGGGAAATTAAGGGTAAAAACAGCCATAACTCCATATTTCAAAGCGTGCGGTGGTTCAAACAGCCTTCATTGCATTCCTCAGAAAAAATTGCATAAGATAAGTCTCGTTTGGTTCAAAATTTTCAAGTCCGATCACGGTTTTTCTGAACTTTTTGAAAAATGAAAGGGAATTGAGGGTAAAACAGCCATAACTCCTGTTCCCTATCCGTGCGGTGGCTCAAATAGGCTTCGTTGGATTCCTCGGAAAAATCACATAGGATACAACCCATTTGGTTCAAAATTTTCAAGTCCGAACATGCTTTTTTCTGAAATTATTGAAAAATGTAGGGGAATCGAGGGTAAAAACAGCCATAACTCCATTTTCTGAAGCGTGCGGTGGCTCAAACAGCCTTCATTGGATTCCTTGGAAAAAATCACACAAGATACGTTCCAAAAAGTTCATAATTTTCAAGTCCGAACACGCATTTTCTTAACAATTTGAAAAATTGAGAGGAATTGAAGGTAAAACAGCCATAACTTCATTTTTTAAGTCGGCTGGGAAGGATGGCATCGCAGCTGAACTCATCAAAATGGGCCCGGACAGGTTGGCCGATTGCCTACACCGGTTGATAATCCGGATCTGGGACATAGAACAGCTACCGGGGGAGTGGAAGGAGGGGGTAATATGCCCCATCTACAAGAAGGGCGACAAATTGGACTGTGAGAACTACCGAGCGATCACTGTCCTCAATGCCGCCTACAAAGTGTTGTCCCGAATCCTACTCCGCCGCCTAACGCCACAAGCAAACAGATTCGTGGGAAGTCATCAGGCCGGCTTTATGGAGGGACGGTCTACGACGGACCAGATATTCACATTGCGGCAAATCCTCCAAAAATGCCGTGAACACCAAGTCCCTACGCATCATCTATTCATCGACTTCAAAGCCGCATACGACACGATCGACCGTAGCGAGCTATGGAAAATCATGGACGAGAACGGCTTTTCCGGGAAGCTGATCAGACTGATCAAGGCGACGATGGATGGAACGCAGTGCTGTGTGCGGATTTCGGGTGAATTGTCGAGTTCATTCGAATCGCGCAGGGGGCTTCGACAAGGTGATGGTCTATCCTGCATGATGTTCAACGAGGCGCTAGAAGGTGTTATTCGACGAGCGGTGGGCGAAATGCGGGGCACGATTTTCAACAGATCCAGTCAACTTATCTGCTTTGCCGATGACATTGATATAGTCGGCAGATCATCTGCGGCGGTGGAGGAGATCTACCGCAAACTGAAACGCGAAGCAGGAAGGATTGGGTTGATGATTAATACGTCCAAGACGAAAGTACATGCTGGCCTGCGGATCCGAGACCGACCGAACCCGCTTGTCCAGTAATAACAAGGTCACGATCGACGGCGACGAGCTGGAGATAGTCGAAGACTTTGTCTATCTCGGCTCACTGGTGACCGCAGACAATGACACCAGCCGTGAGATCCGGAGGCGAATTATCAGCGGAAGTCGTGCCTACTATGGACTCCACAAGCAACTGCGGTCGAGAAGACTTAGCCCTCGTACGAAGTGTAACCTGTATATGACGCTCATTAGACCGGTTGTTCTCTACGGGCACGAGACATGGATATTGCTTGAGGAGGACCTGCGTACACTCGGAGTATTCGAGCGACGAGTGTTAAGAACCATCTTTGGCGGCGTACAGGAGAACGGAGTGTGGAGGCGAAGGATGAACCACGAGCTCGCGCGCCTCTACGGCGAACCCAGTATCCAGAAGGTGGTGAAGGCTGGCCGGATACGCTGGGCGGGACATGTTGCGAGAATGCCGGACGACTGTCCTGCAAAACAGGTGTTCGCTACGAATCCGGTAGGAACAAGACGAGCGGGGGGCGCAACGAGCGAGGTGGTTAGACCAAGTGGAGCGTGATCTGGCGAACGTGGGGTGCCCGAGAAATTGGAGAACGGTTGCTATGAACCGAGTGAATTTTAGGAATTATGTTCGTCAAGTTATGTCGTAAGACGGAATACTATGTAAATAAATAAATAACTTCATTTTTCGAAGTGTGCGGGGGCTCAAATAGCCTTCATTCGATTGCTCGAAAAAAACCACACAAGATACAACCCATTTGGTTCAAAATTTTTAAGCCAGAACAAGCTTTTTTTTTCAGAAATAATTGATAAACATAGGGGAATTGAGGGTAAAAAACAGCCATAACTCCATTTTCTGAAGCGTGCGGTAGCCAAAACAGCCTTCATTCGATTCCTCAGAAAAAAATACACACGATAGGTCTGTTTTCGTTCAAAATTCTCTGGTTCGGAACAGTGTTTTTCTGGAATGTTTAAAAAATATAGGGGAATTAGGGGTTAAAAAGGCACTATATCTCCGTTCACAAGCTTGTGCGGCGTTTCAAACTATGTGAAAAAAAACAAAGGTAAGTATAATTTCATAGATTTGGGTCTGTAGGACGAAAGATATTGAATTTCTTTGCGGTTTGTACACGTTTTTCCCCATTGTGCGACGGATTAGTTAAAATGTTACAGTTTGTTTTGGTTATTGTGGTATTTCGTAAAAAAAACTCAGTAAAACTCTGCCACTTTTCATAGTTACAGTTACTTGAAAAATTGAGGAAAAAACAAGAAGACTTTTCAATAAAGCAAAAGCTGATGAAAAACTGGGACGACTTTCGTAAATTCCTAACATAGTACAAATAAAAACATTCGAAAAGCTAGGAGGTTTAGTTGGAAGCACATGTGTAAACCCGTTCCAATTACGCCCGAAGCTGCCAGACTCCAGAAAATTCTATCAAGCTTGGGAAGACTTACAATCAAAGCAATTCAGTTTGACCACTTTAGGATCCGAACACCCTTTATAGTTGTTCGGGATAGTTGCGTATTTTTCAGCTGTAGTTTTTTTTATGGGAAACTATTCGTAAAAGTTCATCTTTGGTATGAGTTTTTAGCATTGCATAAGAAGACACTTAATTAACACTCGTACCGATTAAGATCGTTCAAAATTTTACGGTTTTCGATTCAACATCACCAAATTGAAGCAATCAAATTGAAAATTTATCAATCCTGGTTAGGGCACAGTATAACCCTGTCCTAGATAGCTCTGATTGAAGCTGCATAAGCATGGTCCGTCATGTTGTTGTTGTTGTTGTCATAACACAGTGGGTAGCAGGGATGGTTCTATTTTTAAGTACAAACAAATTTGTGCATACCTAGTTGCGCTTAGCCACTGCCTTAGCCTGCCCAGTCCATTTGGAGCAGCTTAGAGAGCAAACGCATTCCGGACCGGCGTCTTCGGTTGGCGATGTCAAATATGTGCCACATTGTGCAGCTTTGACTAAGAATAGTCCCGGTTCGTCGTCGTGGTATAGATAGATAAATAAATATAGTGCAAGAGTTTCGATAGATTGTCGCGGAAGTCAATGACCGAACAGTGAACTGTTTGAACTAAAGTGGTCCGTTTTCTTTGTTATTTTTTTAAAGCATAAAAAAACTTTTAATCTGATCCACCTAAATGCCTCCTAAATCGCTTTTCCTGGGGTTGGAATTAACGGTTGAATAAATTACGGATCACTTTTAAGTATCGTTTCCAAAAGGTAGAAGAAATTCCAATCGAGTTATAAATGATACCGCACAATTTTAAACATACAAACAATAACACCGATCAATAGCATTATTTTAAGGGTCCAGATGTTTCATATCGGTTGAATGGTTGGTTGTTCTGAAGTACCCCATTTAACTCTTCAAACGAACGAAGTAGGGTAAAAGCAACAAATGTTGACCGCCTTTTGTTCTTTCCCTGAAGGAAAAGTAAGATAATCGATTGGAAAGCTGAGAAATGTAAGAAATTTACTAAGTCTGAGTAGCAAAAAAGTATCTAAAGGTTGAAATTTGAACAATTGTATTGTTCAAATTTAAAATTTTCTCAAAATAATCGGTTTCAAAAATGTTTGTTCTATTGTTTTTCCCTCTTCATAATGCTTGAATTATTACACGCCCTAGTTATGCGAGATAACAACAA
>NC_073691.1:210023944-210057258 GCF_029784155.1 Uranotaenia lowii | reverse complement strand
TAGGCAAGTTAGCAAAATTATGGTTAACATTGTTTATGATTGCTTATTTTTGTGGTTGACTGTAGGTAGAAGCCCCTGTTTTGAAAACGAGAATAGTAAAAATAATTGATCGTGTAATCTCAAACTTGCTTGAGTAATAGGGTGGCCCAAAATTGCATTACGTCTAGGATTCTGGAAGGACAACTTTTAAACGATAGCTTACGATATAAAAAAAAACTTTTACATGGCAGCGACTCAGAAAAATAATGTTTAGAGATGACACTGGTTCGATTTATGAAGAACATCCATTTTTTCGACAGTTTTTCTTAATAAAACTCTCAGATCTTTATTTCGCAGCATAGAAAAACAGCATAGACATACAAATTGGGAGTCCAAAAACGCCTCAACATATTCTGAATTTATAAAATTTAAAGAACTATAAAAGAGATACTTTTCATAGTTTTTCAAGATCTGAGTATTTTGATAAGCAAAGGGTTCGAAAAAATGAGCTGATAAACCAAGCAATGGTCGGAGTAGGCGTGGATTGAAAAGCGGACACGATTTTTTTTCTATCCTGCCAAAACAATTAGCTAAAGTGAAAAAATGAAAAAATAGATAAATTGAAAATTGTGGACATTTCTTAACTTTCCCGGAATGCTGTTTTCTGTCCCGGAGACCGGATCCATCGAAATGTCAACCGAAGATAAAAGCACCAGTTTTCCAGGCGGACTCATTCAATTTTAGGATTTACATTTAATTTGGCATTTCCGGTGAGCCCGTTCTTTTATGTTACTTTTTTTTTAATTTTTTAACTATACCAAGGCAGGGAAACGGGAGGTTTTCAACTCTCATTGATTTTTTTTTCAATTCAAATATTATTTTCAAGATCTTAAAAATAGTTGCTATGATCGTTTGACTATTTCTTTTGACAATATCAATTGATATTGGCAATTGAGATTAAATTTCTAGAATTCGATGTATTAAAAATGGAATTCTGAATTGGGATTTCAAAATATGTCATCTAGTGACAATAAGATTAACTTTGAATTCGGAACTATTTATCATCATAGACCGATGAGTGTCTCAAACGTTTCCGTGAGATGCATACTATCGATCGGCAGGTACATACCAAGCGTCATAGTTGAACTAAGGATCGGAAACTGCATTTGAAGGTGTTGAGAACTATCAAGGCAGTCGGACTATGACATCGCCAAGAAATATACGATGGCTACGATGGAATACGTTTGAAGAATGCACCGGAAGATTCTGTATCCAGGCAGTTCAGTTGCTAGCATTTTTTATTATAGAAAGTTCCAGAATATTCCATTACTAGCGTGTTCTATCATAGAAGGTTCTAGAATGTTCCATTTCTATATGATTGTATTACCCGAAGTTTCTAGAAATTTCCTGAATCATTCTAGCTAGAAGAATGTAGAATATTCCAAATGTGATTGATGATCAGACTCACAGTCTCAATGTCTTCCAGAATCTTTGCTCGGTATTTAAATAGAGCTCCGCATAGCCTTTGAGTCAATATTATTCCGCCTTTCAGTGAGTATTGTTCCAACCTTTAGTGAGTATACGTAAAATAAAGTGTTCTCAAATACAAAAAAGTGGTTTTGTGAATCCAAGGTCACGATGGACGGCTACGAGCTGGAGATAGTCGAAGACTTTGTCTATCTTGGCTCACTGGTGACCGCAGACAATGACACCAGCCATTAGATCCGGAAGCGAATAATCAGCGGAAGTCGTGCCTACTATGGTCTCCACAAGCAATTGCGGTAGAGAAGACTAAGCCCTCGCGCAAAGTGTAACCTGTACACGACGCTCATTAGACCGGTTATCCTCTACGGGCACGAGACATGGATATTGTTCAAGGAGAACCTGCGCACACTCGGAGTATACGAGCGATGAGTGTTAAGAACCATCTTCGGCGGCAAGCAGGAGAACGTAGTGTGGAGGCGGAGAATGAACCACGAGCTCGTGTGACTCTACGGCGAACCCAGTATTCAGAAGGTGGCGAAGACCGAATGCCCGACGACTGTCCTGCAATACAGGTGTTCGCCGAGAAGAGCAGGGGAGCAAGATGGAGGTGGTTAGACCAAGTGGAGGTGATCTGGCGAATTTGGGATGTCCGAGAAATTGGAGAACGGTTGCCATAAACCGAGAGAATTGGAGAAATGTTGTTAAAGTTTTTTCGTGAGACGATATACTATGGGGATAAAAAAAAAATTATTTTTCGCTAGTTTAGAAAAAAAACCTGGGAGCAAAAATGTTTGACGTTTTCGACGTAATCTTTGAAGAAAAATCGAAACCATGAAATATCAATCCAGACATTTATCAAAATTCGCAGTACATATGTTGTAAAATATTTTAATCTTTTTTTTTTGGCTTAATGGAAAAAAATCTTTGGAATTGTAATAAAAATAGCAAAATAATGTAAATATTTTTAAACTTATCAAAATTGTTGATCTATTGAATTTCCATTGACAATGCCGTCGTTGTGGCCTGTTCAAGTCTTCTAATCCAACGGTCATGAGATCGATTCCCGGTCACGGCATACATAGTACACGTTTGTGGGTTGGTGGTTTTAGCATTTGTAAGATGTTAGCCATCATATTCTCGAAAGATGTACGCTTAATGTTAAGTTCAAGGAATCTCTTCGAGGAAACGTCAGGTTTCATTAAGATCCTGTTTGTGTTTGTGTTCGTTCGTTAAATTGTCAATAATGACAAAATCGTGAAAACATGAAGAGTTCTAGTTAAATAAGTTCGGAAATTCATCAAATCAACTTCCGATACAATCAATTGAGGGCAGTTTTTCCTAACCGTTCAAATCACCGTGCATGCATCAACTTGATATCGATCAAGTGTATGCATGCACCACCAAACAGTGTTTTTCTTCTCTTCCCCTTCGCTCTTAGTTCTTTTGACCGACCACCCATCCGCGAATTTCCACATCCACCTCTATGAGAATGGAAAGAAGGAGAGCAAAAAATTAAAGCAAAAAAAAACACTAGAGAGACATGACGAGAGCCGTTGGGGTTAAAAATATCGCGATTATGTCATAACATATTTTCACACATCTTAAGTGGCACGGCACGGTACCCAGCAAGAAGTCAGTAGTGTGTACAAGTGTATAAACACACACCCGCAGGTTATTTTTCACGAAAAATATTCTTGTGTCTCACAAGATTCGCTTTTTTCGTCCCTCCCACCCTTCTGCTTTGGTTATGGAAAATGGTGCCAGGGGAAGTATGTTCCCCTGCGTTTGTTTTTCCCCCGTCTCGATTTGTCGGACTATTTGCTTTCAGTTTTTGTTGTGTTCGGAAAACGTCCGCTTGGGAGTGGACTCCGATGATAAAGAATTGCATGTTTACACAGTGAAGGATCTTTCTATCCTTTTACATATGTCTGATGTTGCTACTTTGTTGTACTATATTCAATGTAAGAGTTTTAAGTTTTAAGTTTCGTTAAAGAAATCTTACTCCGAAAAAATTTAACTCGAAACAGCAACAAAAAGGACATTTTTAAAACATAAATCTCAATCCACTGCTGAATCAAAGCAATCGAAAGAACCCCTTAAATTCAACCAAGGTATATGAAAAGTTCAGATACCGGTCTTTCGAACCGTGGTTGAAATAAAGGGAATCTTTTGATTGCTTTGATCCAGTAGAATTATACAACCAAGTAGGCTCACCACACATATTAGAGTCAATCCACTGATTTATTTCAACTAACAATATTTTTAACCCACTACTGTTTTAGTTTTATTTCTTATAGACAAAATTTAAACCTCGTTTTTGAAAGAAATCGGCCGACAGGAACCAAAGTTATTGATGAAAAACTGGTTTTTCTCGTTTCTCCCTAACAAAATGTCTCGAAATCCCATACAAATTTCAGGCTCGTTGAGCGACCCTTTCCCGTTATCCGATCTGGCCCAAATTTGGCATGAGATCTTGTACTAGGACTAGGATCAATTTCAGCCTGCAGCGCATAACATTTTACAGGTTTTGAATTTCCCATACAAATTTGGGGCAGTCTAATGTACATTCTTTTTAATCAGTGGAAGTCATTTTTGCCATTTCTGTTATTTTTGTATTTTATGTGTGTTTTTTTTTATAATTTTGTATTTTTAGTAGTTTTTTCCACTTTAACCATTTTTAACTTTTTTTTTTTAAATTTTTGGCATTTCTGCCATTTTGTGATTTGTTTGAATTGAAAATGAAGATTTTAACACTCTCAACATACAAAACCTTATCTATATGGTATTTTTTTATTTTTATGGCATATGGCAAAATGGCAAAACATTTCAAACATTTTTAATGCCTCAAAAATTCAGTTAGAAATTATAAAACCCCAGACCTAAAAACCAAGTACCTTAACCGACAAATTTGACTAATACTTACTGCCAAATTTGGAATTACCTTAGCTTAGCTTGATTGACTATTCACATCATGGCCGTGGGAACGGGGGGAGGGGGGTTTTGGGGTTTAAACCCAGGTTCAGAATTCAGCTACAATTTTTCAAAAAAATTTTAATTATTGATAGGAATTCATTTCTGAATACTAAAAAATAAGATTTAACCTATTTCAGATATTCTAGTTCCTTACAATGAAAATCGAAATTGTATTTGTGTTTTCATGTAAAGAATTATGTATCCAGTTTAGAATTCTTGATTTTCGATACGAATGTTTATTAAAATTTGAAATGAAAAGCTGTGCTTGAAATCGTTGCTAAAATTTGGTTTTACATTTCCTTCAAAATTTGAATATTCATACTTTGAATTCAGGCTCAAAACTCAGATTCATATTCAGCTTGTAAATGAGTTCCAGAATCAAAATGAAATTATCAAGATGTCAATTTTGGTAAGGAATTTAAATGGCAAGAACAGGCTCATAATTCTAATTGTTAATTCGATTTTAAAATTTAACCAAAGTCAGTTCGTTTGCACAATTCTGCTGAAAATGACAAAAATTTAATAGAATTTGAGTTTATTTTGCTAGTTGTGTCTTAAGAAATACTTATTTAAAAAAAAATTCACAGGAATTGATTTTTAATTAAAGGTAATTGATGATAAAAAAAACACGTTTTTTTCCAGTAATTGCAGGGAATGGATCGGCGTGTTGTTCAATAATTAATAACGCAGTTTTTTTCAGAATCAAATTTTAAACTAAATCTTTAACTTGGACAGAGTTTGCAAAGATCCGATTTAAATTGCAAAATTTTAATCTTTTTTTTTTAATTTTGAAAATTAAATTTATTATTTTTAAACTGTGACCCAGAGATGGGTCTTGACTCAAACATTCAGTCAGCGAAACTTTTTTTTTGTAGAGAAATGAATCCAACTTAGATGAAATTTCAGGGACTAGATATCTAGTCCCTGAAATTTCATCTAAGTTTGATTCATTTCTCTACAAAAAAAAATAAATTTATTTTTAGAAGATTTTTTCAAAATTGAAGGCCTTCTTAAAAAATGTAGTAAGTAGAAATGAAATAAAAAATATTGAGCTGGCCAGATTGCCAAGATATTTAGTGAACAAAAATCGGGAGAGGTTGCCAAAATTTTGTTGAAAAATATACTGATTTTGTCAGAAATTAATCACATTTTTTTGGAAAAATTCAAATGCACCATAAAAATATTAAACTTTGACGCCTAAAATGAAATTTTTTAAGCTCGATTTATAAAAATAAACATAAACGATTTTTTGAGCCTAGAATAGGATTCAAATCTGGTTATGTTTTTTGATGAAAAAATAATTATTCAAATTTTTTTTTTTATTTTCGTTGGATAGTTCCTGTCTTTTTGTCAAAATTTCCCGGATTTTGGTATCAAACTATAATGCACGAATTTTGCCAGGTTTGAAATAAAAAAAGCCCGGATACGTGCGGAAGAACATCAGGCAAATTTAAGCTAAGTCCATCAGATTTTGTTGCAAATTTTATGATTTCAACAATCGATGGAAGTTAGTTTCCTATTTTGTTTCTAAAAAATTCTTTATACAAATCCTGATCATCTTTTGAAAGAATTTAGGATGTAATTTTCAAAAGTTTCTATTTAACGTAAAAGAACTTAAAAATGAATAATCAAATAATATTGAGAAGTAATTTTTTGAATATTTTTTCTAGCTGAGTTCAGTATTGCAATAAGGGGCTAGTAGAACAGTTCCAAAAAAAATAAAAAAATAGCATAATGAATTCCACGATCGCTTGTGTGGCTCAGAAGAAAAAAAATCCACATCGCCAATGGTCGCAAATCCGTGATTAACCGAAGCCATCCGAGGGCAAAGGTCAAAAGAATGATGACAATCTCAATGCACAAAACTGATGCTCTCTCTTTATACAGCAATAACGGCGCCGGCCATGTCCTACTAGTCAATAGATGGATAGCAAAAATAGGGAAAAGGATGAAAGAATTAAATTTGTGCTCTCGGACCGAGGTTACTTCTGCATCCTATTAAGCAAGAATTTTTTTGTTTGAGAGAGTGGAAACACTTTTGATAAGTGTATTGATCTGACTGTTTGACCTATAAATATGATTTCTTACACTGCTGCCTTGTAAAATTCCTAGGAATCAATGGTGATAACATGACAATTTTTTATTGTCATCAAACGAAACACAAATGGATTTTTAATGTTTAGATGAACCTTTAAAGCTGTTTTTTATTTTGTAAATTAAATAAGTTGCCCCAAAAGAAAGAATTATTGATTTTTTTTTTAAATCCTTATACATATGTGCAAAAACGAATGACGGAACAAATCCGTTTTGAATTCCTTTTTATGATGTTTTGTATTTTTGTTCATACAAAATCTTTGAGTTTGAAGACATTTGTGCTCAAATACTAGATAATCGTGAAATTTCAGATGTTAAGAAGGCTCACGGAGAAAAAATCTCCCCGGATAAATAATTTTTGTTTTGGCGGTAAATATTTTGAAGACAATCGTGTAGTTCAAAAAGATTTCCGCCCGTTTGTGCTGAATCAAAGATGAATACTATCGATTCTAAACCAGCAAACTTAACGAGCACTCACCCAGCCCCTGTGTCTCTATCGAAAAATGCATTTACCCAATCAAAATATAGCCAAGCTAGGTACAATAGAGATCGACCGCGTGAGTCGGCTTTTAATTCCGCGGTCCGATTTATGTTTATTTATTGAACTTTCATCTTGTGTGATATCCGCGCTCGCCCGCTGTATGAATAAAAGGCTCGCAAAATGAAAGATTGAAGTTGGCACGATTTGTTTCTCACTTTTCACCGTTGCGGCCAACCATTTGCTGCTATTTTAAGTGTGTGCTGGAATTTTATTGTTTGGAAAGTTGGAACGATTTCCTTTGGTCTGGCAATCGCTCTTCTCCTGGCCATTCCGTTTCCTACAACAGAAACACTCTCCCCTGGGCCAAACGCTACTTTTTCCGCTGAAAAATGACCAATAGTCGCGGTGTATTTCCCAATCCCAATGAGTGTTACCCACCAAAAGTGTGTGTATGCTTATATACACTTGAAGCAAAACATCGCAGATGCGGTACTAAAAAAAACAAACACATTTACGAGTGAGTGCGCGAAGTTGAATTGAAAATATTCCGAAAATTATAATTTACGATTTCGAAAACAATTCATCCCACGCCATGCCGCCGTCAACCTGCCTTCGCTAAAAGTGTACCAAGTGCCTTTTCCACATGTATTTTTAAAGTGTGCACACTTACTTGGAATTCCCGTTCGACTGTCATCGTTCAAATGGGCGAGATCTTCGGCGGAGCTGGCCAGGCTATTATCACCGGGTGTCCCCGGACCAGAACCCCCACTCATGACGATGCCCGACGACGAGCTGAACACCGAATCGCCCGAACTACCGACGCACGGAACTGACGGCACCCGCAGATAACTGAAAATATTCACCAAAACCTTCAAATGAGTATCATCAAACCTTTCTCTTAGAATCATCGGCTTCATTCATACCGTGCGAGTTCGGTGTTGACGGGACTCATCAGAGCCTCGACCGGATTGTCAGCCGTTTTCAGCTCCGGCACCGGAAGGGCGCTCGTTTTCTCCCACTTGAAGGCGGCCTTCACCTTGGTCCACTTGGACACCTTCGGCTTGAAGTCGGTGATGGCACTTTGACGCCGCAGAGGGTAGTTCCGGCTACCATCCTTGCTGCCGGAAGACCCACCAACGTGCTGCAGGAAGCTGGAGATGTCCTCGTTGATGACCGATTTACTGCGCTCCCTGTAAACAGCAAGGAAAAATAATCTCGTTGGCAAAGCTGTTATAACAACCGTGCGATTAAGCTGAAATTGAGATTTAAAATTTCATAAGGCTACTCCAGTAAAAATTGTCTTTCCTTTATTTGGGTCGAGAGGTGTGCTGAAAATGTTCAAAAAGATTAAATTTTATCAACTTTTAACCCATTTGAGTGATGAAGTCCGTATAAAACACCTTTCACTGAAGTGAACAAGTGAACATTCAAACAGCCAACGATCTCTTTCAATGAGGTTACGCATTAATATCTCTTCACATTTTACGGATCTAATCCAACCTTTTGCGGAAGTTTGGGGTTAACGAAGTCAAACTTCCAAGTTAAAAACTACATATGGTAACTACATATGGTAACTACATGACGGTAAGACAATTATTTAAAGAAACTTTGTGAAACGCCCGTCATGTTATAATTTTACATTGATTTCCGTTTCGCGAGAAACGTGTTTCAGTTCATCCAATGATGGCGCGTTCTCTTCAGGTTAACTGAAAATGGACCAAAAAGAATAAATAATGATGGCTCCAGAGAAGAGTCTCAGGAGCCACCTTTATTATAGGAGGTACCCAAAGAAAAATATCCAAAACATAACACAACAAGGTCCACGATAAAATCCAAAAGGGGATATTACGTTATTCGATGAACTTGTTACATTTGTAAATTTATCGATTAATTATTCCTTGAAATGTGATACGATGAGCCATGAGCCGAAAATGAAATTCAAAAAATCTCAGTAAAAGAGTTTTTAAGTCATGCTTCAAATATGAAATTTTGAAAAAAATAAAAAAGATCTTATACTCAGATTCAAATACCTCGGAATGCGTAACATTAATTTGAAATCTTTTTATTGAAAATCAGATTTTTCAAATGTTACCTTTGAAGTTTTGGACTTAAAGGTAACATTTGAAAAATCTGATTTTCTATTGACCTTGAATATAAATTCAATACGAAGATTTTAAGTGGTTATTTATCAAAATCGAATAAAAAAGGAAGAAGTTATGATTACCATAGCAGTAATTTTTGTATGTTTGAATAATTTTAACGAACCGCGGTGTACTTATCACAGTATTGGAAGAATTAAACATGTCAAAATTAATTTTAAAGCTAACCAGAAGGTCACCTGCCAAATTTTAGAACGATCTGACCATGAGGAGGGATTGCTGGCGTCTCAAACGTGAATAGGATTTTAAGGTATTTTGCTGGGGAGGAACCAAAAATAATGGTTTTTCATAATTAACCTTTTTTTCATTAGCCTATTGCTTTTCATGAATGATTTTCATAAAGCCTAAATTGAGACAAATATTTCAATCCCAGACTGCAACCCGGTTGAACTGAAAACAAAACAGTTATAACGGTTCAAAAATTGTATTTTGGCCGAAGATTTTCGTCTAACACGCAATTTAAACGAGAAAATTCGCGAAAATGCAATTTCGCTAAAATGTAATTTTGTCATTTTTGTCATTTTTGTCATTTTTGTCATTTTTGTCATTTTTGTCATTTTTGTCATTTTTGTCATTTTTGTCATTTTTGTCATTTTTGTCATTTTTGTCATTTTTGTCATTTTTGTCATTTTTGTAATTTTTGTCATTTTTGTAATTTTTGTCATTTTTGTCATTTTTGTCATTTTTGTCATTTTTGTCATTTTTGTCATTTTTGTCATTTTTGTCATTTTTGTCATTTTTGTCATTTTTGTCATTTTTGTCATTTTTGTCATTTTTGTCATTTTTGTCATTTTTGTCATTTTTGTTATTTTTGTCATTTTTGTCATTTTTTGTCATTTTTGTCATTTTTGTCATTTTTGTCATTTTTGTCATTTTTGTCATTTTTGTCATTCTTGTCATTTTTGTCATTTTTGTGATTTTTGGTAATTTTTTGTGATTTTTGTCATTTTTGTCATTTTTGTCATTTTTGTCATTTTTGTCATTTTTGTCATTTTTGTCATTTTTGTCATTTTTGTCATTTTTGTCATTTTTGTCATGTTTGTCATTTTTGTCATTTTTGTCATTTTAGTAATTTTTGTCATTTTTGGCATTTTTGGCATTTTTGGCATTTTTGTCATTTTTGTCATTTTTGTCATTTTTGTCATTTTTGTCATTTTTGTCATTTTTGTCATTTTTGTCATTTTTGTCATTTTTGTCATTTTTGTCATTTTTGTCATTTTTGTCATTTTTGTCATTTTTGTCATTTTTGTCATTTTTGGCATTTTTGGCATTTTTGGCATTTTTGGCATTTTTGGCATTTTTGGCATTTTTGGCATTTTTGTCATTTTTGTCATTTTTGTCATTTTTGTCATTTTTGTCATTTTTGTCATTTTTGTCATTTTTGTCATTTTTTGTCATTTTTGTCATTTTTGTCATTTTTGTCATTTTTGTCATTTTTGTCATTTTTGTCATCTTTCGTCAATTTTTTGTCGTTTTTTGTCATTTTTGTCATATTTATCATTTATGTCGTTTTTGTCAGTTTTGCCATTTTTGTCATTTTTTGTCATTTTTGTCATTTTTGTCATTTTTGTCATTTTTGTCATTTTTGTCATTTTTGTCATTTTTGTCATTTTTGTCATTTTTGTCATTTTTGTCATTTTTGTCATTTTTGTCATTTTTGTCATTTTTGTCATTTTTGTCATTTTTGTCATTTTTGTCATTTTTGTAATTTTTGTCATTCTTGTAATTTTAGTAATTTTTGTCATTTTTGTCATTTTTGTCATTCTTGTCAGTTTTGTCATTTTTGTCATTTTTGTCATTTTTGTCATTTTTGTCATTTTTGTCATTTTTGTCATTTTTGTCATTTTTGTCATTTTTGTCATTTTTGTCATTTTTGTCATTTTTGTCATTTTTGTCATTTTTGTCATTTTTGTCATTTTTGTCATTTTTGTCATTTTTGTCATTTTTGTCATTTTTGTCATTTTTGTCATTTTTGTCATTTTTGTCATTTTTGTCATTTTTGTCATTTTTGTCATTTATGTCATTTTTGTCATTTTTGTAATTTTTATCATTTTTGTCTTTTTTGTCATTTTTGTCATTTTTGTCATTTTTGTCGTTTTTGTCATTTTTGTCATTTTTAATTTTTGTCATTTTTGACATTTTTGTCATTTTCGTCATTTTTGTCATTTTTGTCATTTTTGTCATTTTTGTCATTTTTATGATTTTTGTCGTTTTTGTCATTTTCGTCATTTTCGTCATTTTTTGTCATTTTTGTCATTTTTGCATTTTTTTTATTTTTGTCATTTTTGTCATTTTGTCATTTTTGTCATTTTTGTCATTTTTGTCATTTTTGTCATTTTTGTCATTTTTGTCATTTTTGTCATTTTTGTAATTTTTGTAATTTTTGTAATTTTTGTAATTTTTGTAATTTTTGTAATTTTTGTAATTTTTGTAATTTTTGTAATTTTTGTAATTTTTGTCATTTTTGTCATTTTTGTCATTTTTGTCATTTTTGTCATTTTTGTCATTTTTGTCATTTTTGTCAGTTTTGTCATTTTTGTCATTTTTGTCATTTTTGTCATTTTTGTCATTTTTGTCATTTTTGTCATTTTTGTCATTTTTGTCATTTTTGTCATTTTTGTCATTTTTGTCATTTTTGTCATTTTTGTCATTTTTGTCATTTTTGTCATTTTTGTCATTTTTGTCATTTTTGTCATTTTTGTCATTTTTGTCATTTTTGTCATTTTTGTCATTTTTGTCATTTTTGTCATTTTTGTCATTTTTGTCATTTTTGTCATTTTTGTCATTTTTGTCATTTTTGTCATTTTTGTCATTTTTGTCATTTTTGTCATTTTTGTCATTTTTGTCATTTTTGTCATTTTTGTCATTTTTGTCGTTTTTGTCATTTTTGTCATTTTTGTAATTTTTGTAATTTTTGTAATTTTTGTCATTTTTGTCATTTTTGTCATTTTTGTCATTTTTGTCAGTTTTGTCATTTTTGTCATTTTTGTCATTTTTGTCATTTTTGTCATTTTTGTCATTTTTGTCATTTTTGTCATTTTTGTCATTTTTGTCATTTTTGTCATTTTTGTCATTTTTGTCATTTTTGTCATTTTTGTCATTTTTGTCATTTTTGTCATTTTTGTCATTTTTGTCATTTTTGTCATTTTTGTCATTTTTGTCATTTTTGTCATTTTTGTCATTTTTGTCATTTTTGTCATTTTTGTCATTTTTGTCATTTTTGTCATTTTTGTCATTTTTGTCGTTTTTGTCAGTTTTGTCATTTTTGTCATTTTTGTCATTTTTGACATTTTTGACATTTTTGTCATTTTCGTCATTTTTGTCATTTTTGTCATTTTTGTCATTTTTGTCATTTTTGTCATTTTTGTCATTTTTGTCGTTTTTGTCATTTTTGTCATTTTTGTCATTTTTGTCATTTTTGTCATTTTTGTCATTTTTGTCATTTTTGTCATTTTTGTCATTTTCGTCATTTTTGTCATTTTTATCATTTTTGTCGTTTTTGTCATTTTTGTCATTTTTGTCATTTTTGTCATTTTTGTCATTTTTGTCATTTTTGTCATTTTTGTCATTTTTGCATTTTTTGTCATTTTTTTTATTTTTGTCATTTTTCTCATTTTTGTCATTTTGTCATATTTGTCTTTTTTGTCTTTTTTGTCATTTTTGTCATTTTTGTCATTTTTGTCATTTTTGTCATTTTTATCATTTTTGTCATTTTTGTCATTTTTGTCATTTTTGTCATTTTTGTCATTTTTGTCATTTTTGTCATTTTTGTCATTTTCGTCATTTTTGTCATTTTTGTCATTTTTGTCATTTTTGTCATTTTTGTCATTTTTGTCATTTTTGTCATTTTTGTCATTTTTGTCATTTTTGTCATTTTTGTCATTTTTGTCATTTTTGTCATTTTTGTCATTTTTGTCATTTTTGTCATTTTTGTCATTTTTGTCATTTTTGTCATTTTTGTCATTTTTGTCATTTTTGTCATTTTTGTCATTTTTGTCATTTTTATCATTTTTGTCGTTTTTGTCATTTTCGTCATTTTTTGTCATTTTTGTCATTTTTGTCATTTTTGCATTTTTTTTTAATTTTTGTCATTTTTCTCATTTTTGTCATTTTGTCATTTTTGTCATTTTTGTCATTTTTGTCATTTTTGTCATTTTTGTCATTTTTGTCATTTTTGTAATTTTTGTCATTTTTGTCATTTTTGTCATTTTTGTCATTTTTGTCATTTTTTTTTAATTTTTGTCAGTTTTGTCAGTTTTGTCATTTTTGTCATTTTTGTCATTTTTGTCATTTTTGTCATTTTTGTCATTTTTGTCATTTTTGTCATTTTTGTCATTTTTGTCATTTTTGTCATTTTTGTCATTTTTGTCATTTTTGTCATTTTTGTCATTTTTGTCATTTTTGTCATTTTTGTCATTTTTGTCATTTTTGTCATTTTTGTCATTTTTGTCATTTTTGTCATCTTTGTCATTTTTGTCATTTTTGTCATTTTTGTCATTTTTGTCAGTTTTGTCAGTTTTGTCATTTTTGTCATTTTTGTCATTTTTGTCATTTTTGTCATTTTTGTCATTTTTGTCATTTTTGTCAATTTTTTCATTTTTTTTTCATTTTTGTCATTTTTGTCATTTTTGTCATTTTTGTCATTTTTGTCATTTTTGTCATTTTTGTCATTTTTGTCATTTTTGTCATTTTTGTCATTTTTGTCATTTTTGTCATTTTTGTCATTTTTGTCATTTTTGTCATTTTTATCATTTTTGTCATTTTTGTCATTTTTGTCATTTTAGTCATTTTTGTCATTTTGTCATTTTCGTCATTTTTGTCATTTTTGTCATTTTTGTCATTTTTGTCGTTTTTGTCATTTTTGTTATTTTTGTCATTTTTGTCATTTTTGTTATTTTTGTCATTTTTGTCATTTCTGTCATTTGTGTCATTTTTGTCACTTTTGTCATTTTTTTCATTTTGATCATTTTCGTCATTTTTGTCATTTTTGTCATTTTTGTCATTTTTGTCATTTTTGTCATTTTTGTCATTTTTGTCATTTTTGTCATTTTTGTCATTTTTGTCATTTTTGTCATTTTTGTCATTTTTGTCATTTTTGTCATTTTTGTCATTTTTGTGATTTTGTTCATTTTTGTCATTTTTGTCATTTTTGTGATTTTGTCATTTTCGTCATTTTTGTCATTTTTGTCATTTTTGTCATTTTTGTCGTTTTTGTCATTTTTGTTATTTTTGTCATTTTTGTTATTTTTGTTATTTTTGTCATTTTTGTCATTTCTGTCATTTGTGTCATTTTTGTCACTTTTGTCATTTTTATCATTTTTATCATTTTCGTCATTTTTGTCATTTTTGTCATTTTTGTCATTTTTGTCATTTTTGTCATTTTTGTCATTTTTGTCATTTTTGTCATTTTTGTCATTTTTGTCATTTTTGTCATTTTTGTCATTTTTGTCATTTTTGTCATTTTTGTCAATTTTGTCATTTTTGTCATTTTTGTCATTTTTGTCATTTTTGTCATTTTTGTCATTTTTGTCATTTTTGTCATTTTTGTCATTTTTGTCATTTTTGTCATTTTTGTCATTTTTGTCATTTTTGTCATTTTTGTCATTTTTGTCATTTTTGTCAGTTTTGTCATTTTTGTCATTTTTGTCATTTTTGTCATTTTTGTCATTTTTGTCATTTTGTCATTTTCGTCATTTTTGTCATTTTTGTCATTTTTGTCATTTTTGTCATTTTTGTCATTTTTGTCATTTTTGTCATTTTTGTCATTTTTGTCATTTTTGTCATTTTTGTCATTTTTGTACTTTTTGTCATTTTTGTCATTTTTGTCATTTTTGGCATTTTTGGCATTTTGTCATTTTTGTCATTTTTGTCATTTTTGTCAGTTTTGTCATTTTTGTCAGTTTCGTCATTTTTGTCATTTTTGTCATTTTTGTCATTTTTGTCATTTTTGTCATTTTTGTAATTTTTGTCGTTTTTGTCATTTTTGTCATTTTTGTCATTTTTGTCATTTTTGTCATTTTTGTCATTTTTGTCATTTTTGTCATTTTTGTCATTTTTGTCATTTTTGTCATTTTTGTCATTTTTGTCATTTTTGTCATTTTTGTCATTTTTGTCATTTTTGTCATTTTTGTCATTTTTGTCATTTTTGTCATTTTTGTCATTTTTGTCATTTTTGTCATTTTTGTCATTTTTGTCATTTTTGTCATTTTTGTCATTTTTGTCATTTTTGTCATTTTTGTCATTTTTGTCATTTTTGTCATTTTTGTCATTTTTGTCATTTTTGTCATTTTTGTCATTTTTGTCATTTTTGTCATTTTTGTCATTTTTGTCATTTTTGTCATTTTTGTCATTTTTGTCATTTTTGTCATTTTTGTCATTTTTGTCATTTTTGTCATTTTTGTCATTTTTGTCATTTTTGTCATTTTTGTCATTTTTGTCATTTTTGTCATTTTTGTCATTTTTGTCATTTTTGTCATTTTTGTCATTTTTGTCATTTTTGTCATTTTTGTCATTTTTGTCATTTTTGTCATTTTTGTCATTTTTGTCATTTTTGTCATTTTTGTCATTTTTGTCGTTTTTGTCATTTTTGTCATTTTTAATTTTTGTCATTTTTGACATTTTTGTCATTTTTGACATTTTTGTCATTTTCGTCATTTTTGTCATTTTTGTAATTTTTGTCATTTTTGTCATTTTTGTCATTTTTGTCATTTTTGTCATTTTTAATTTTTGTCATTTTTGACATTTTTGTCATTTTCGTCATTTTTGTCATTTTTGTCATTTTTGTCATTTTTGTCATTTTTGTCATTTTTAGGATTTTTGTCGTTTTTGTCATTTTCGTCATTTTTTGTCATTTTTGTCATTTTTGCATTTTTTTTTATTTTTGTCATTTTTGTCATTTTGTCATTTTTGTCATTTTTGTCATTTTTGTCATTTTTGTCATTTTTGTCATTTTTGTCATTTTTGTCATTTTTGTCATTTTTGTCATTTTTGTAATTTTTGTAATTTTTGTAATTTTTGTAATTTTTGTAATTTTTGTAATTTTTGTAATTTTTGTAATTTTTGTAATTTTTGTAATTTTTGTCATTTTTGTCATTTTTGTCATTTTTGTCATTTTTGTCAGTTTTGTCATTTTTGTCATTTTTGTCATTTTTGTCATTTTTGTCATTTTCGTCATTTTTGTCATTTTTGTCATTTTTGTCATTTTTGTCATTTTTGTCATTTTTGTCATTTTTGTCATTTTTGTCATTTTTGTCATTTTTGTCATTTTTGTCATTTTTGTCATTTTTGTCATTTTTGTCATTTTTGTCATTTTTGTCATTTTTGTCATTTTTGTCGTTTTTGTCAGTTTTGTCATTTTTAATTTTTGTCATTTTTGACATTTTTGTCATTTTTGTCATTTTTGTCATTTTTGTCATTTTTTGTCATTTTTGTCATTTTTGTCATTTTTGTCATTTTTGTCATTTTTGTCGTTTTTGTCATTTTTGTCATTTTTGTCATTTTTGCCTTTTTTGTCATTTTTGTCATTTTTGTCATTTTTGTCATTTTCGTCATTTTTGTCATTTTTATCATTTTTGTCGTTTTTGTCATTTTCGTCATTTTTTGTCATTTTTGTCATTTTTGCCATTTTTGTCATTTTTTTTTTATTTTTGTCATTTTTCTCATTTTTGTCATTTTGTCATATTTGTCATTTTTGTCATTTTTGTCATTTTTGTCATTTTTGTCATTTTTGTCATTTTTGTCATTTTTATCATTTTTGTCATTTTTGTCATTTTTGTAATTTTTGTCATTTTTGTCATTTTTGTCATTTTTGTCATTTTTGTCATTTTTGTCATTTTTGTCATTTTTGTCATTTTTGTCATTTTTGTCATTTTTGTCATTTTTGTCATTTTTGTCATTTTTGTCATTTTTATCATTTTTGTCGTTTTTGTCATTTTCGTCATTTTTTGTCATTTTTGTCATTTTTGCATTTTTTTTTCAATTTTTGTCATTTTTCTCATTTTTGTCATTTTGTCATTTTTGTCATTTTTGTCATTTTTGTAATTTTTGTCATTTTTGTCATTTTTGTCATTTTTGTCATTTTTGTCATTTTTGTCATTTTTTTTAAATTTTTGTCAGTTTTGTCAGTTTTGTCATTTTTGTCATTTTTGTCATTTTTGTCATTTTTGTCATTTTTGTCATTTTTGTCATTTTTGTCAGTTTTGTCAGTTTTGTCATTTTTGTCATTTTTGTCATTTTTGTCATTTTTGTCATTTTTGTCAATTTTTTCATTTTTTTTCATTTTTGTCATTTTTGTCATTTTTGTCATTTTTGTCATTTTTGTCATTTTTGTCATTTTTGTCATTTTTGTCATTTTTGTCATTTTTGTCATTTTTGTCATTTTTGTCATTTTTGTCATTTTTGTCATTTTTGTCATTTTTGTCATTTTTGTCATTTTTGTCATTTTTGTCATTTTTGTCATTT
The DNA here is from genome assembly GCF_029784155.1 of Uranotaenia lowii. Lineage (NCBI taxonomy): Eukaryota > Metazoa > Arthropoda > Insecta > Diptera > Culicidae > Uranotaenia > Uranotaenia lowii. The sequence continues at coordinate 210,039,627 of NC_073691.1, read as the reverse complement.
TTGTCATTTTTGTCATTTTTGTCATTTTTGTCATTTTTGTCATTTTTGTCATTTTTGTCATTTTTGTCATTTTTGTCATTTTTGTCATTTTTATCATTTTTATCATTTTTGTCATTTTTGTCATTTTTGTCATTTTTGTCATTTTGTCATTTTCGTCATTTTTGTCATTTTTGTCATTTTTGTCATTTTTGTCGTTATTGTCATTTTTGTTATTTTTGTCATTTTTGTCATTTTTGTTATTTTTGTCATTTTTGTCATTTCTGTCATTTGTGTCATTTTTGTCACTTTTGTCATTTTCATCATTTTTATCATTTTCGTCATTTTTGTCATTTTTGTCATTTTTGTCATTTTTGTCATTTTTGTCATTTTTGTCATTTTTGTCATTTTTGTCATTTTTGTCATTTTTGTCATTTTTGTCATATTTGTCATTTTTATCATTTTTGTCATTTTTGTCATTTTTGTAATTTTTGTCATTTTTGTCATTTTTGTCTTTTTTGTCATTTTTGTCATTTTTGTCATTTTTGTCATTTTTGTCATTTTTGTCATTTTTGTCATTTTTGTCATTTTTGTCATTTTTGTCATTTTTGTCATTTTTGTCATTTTTGTCATTTTTGTCATTTTTGTCATTTTTGTCATTTTTGTCATTTTTGTCATTTTTGTCATTTTTGTCATTTTTGTCATTTTTGTCATTTTTGTCATTTTTGTCATTTTTGTCATTTTTGTCATTTTTGTCATTTTTGTCATTTTTGTCATTTTTGTCATTTTTTGTCATTTTTGTCATTTTTGTCATTTTTGTCATTTTTGTCATTTTTGTCATTTTTGTCATTTTTGTCATTTTTGTCATTTTTGTCATTTTTGTCATTTTTGTCATTTTTGTCATTTTTGTCATTTTTGTCATTTTTGTCATTTTTGTCATTTTTGTCATTTTTGTCATTTTATTCATTTTTGTCATTTTTGTCATTTTTTGTCATCTTTCGTCAATTTTTTGTCGTTTTTTGTCATTTTTGTCATATTTATCATTTATGTCGTTTTTGTCATTTAAGCCATTTTTGTCATTTTTGTCATTTTTGTCATTTTTGTCATTTTTGTCATTTTTGTCATTTTTGTCATTTTTGTCATTTTTGTCATTTTTGTCATTTTTGTCATTTTTGTCATTTTTGTCATTTTTGTCATTTTTGTCATTTTTGTCATTTTTGTCATTTTTGTCATTTTTGTCATTTTTGTCATTTTTGTCATTTTTGTCATTTTTGTCATTTTTGTCATTTTTGTCATTTTTGTCGTTTTTGTCATTTTTGTTATTTTTGTCATTTTTGTCATTTTTGTCATTTTTGTCATTTTTGTCATATTTATCATTTATGTCGTTTTTGTCGTTATTGTCGTTTTTGTTATTTTTGTCATTTTTAATTTTGTAATTTTTTGTCATTTTTGTTATTTTTGTCATTTTTGTCATTTTTGTCAGTTTTGTTATTTTTGTCTTTTTGTCATTTTTGTCATTTTTGTGATTCCTGTCATTTTTGTCATTTTTGTCATTTCAACCCTTTTTTAAATTTTTGTCATTTCTGTCATTTTGGTCAGTTTTGTGATTTTTGTCATAATTGTTTGTCATTTTTGTCGTTTTTGTCATTTTTTTGTCATTTTTTTGTCGTTTTTTGTCTTTTTTTCCATTTTTATCAATTTTGTCATTTTCTTCATTTTTGTCTTTTTGTCATTTTTGTTAGTTGCGTCGTTTTTACCATTTTTCGACACTCTTTTCATTTTTGTTATTTTTGTTTTTTTTTTATCATTTTTGTCATTTTGTCTTTTCTTACTTTGTTTGGCTTTTTATCTTTGATGTCAAGTTTTTTATGTTTTATAATTTTTGTATTTGTTCTCATTTTTGTTATTTTTGCCGTTTTTATTTTTATTGTTATTGCCATCATTTTTGTATTTTTTCATTCTTGTCATTAAGGTGGTCAGTTGTGAGTCATTCTAGAAGCAAATTTCATATATGTAAATTCCTCGGTTGCCCAAAACAATAGATTTACTTTAATATCTAAAACCTTCTCAATCGGTTTATATGCACTCAAATTGACGCTTTCAATATCTATCCGATAAATCAACCGTGTACTCACCTCTTCGAACTGCTTCGTTTGTTGCTGGCAGTGTTGCCAGCTGCTAGGATCGTTTCTAGCAGGGCAAGATTATGCTCGATTTCGGCGTCCCACAGATCATTATCGGAAGCTTCTTCTGGCTGCTGATGTTGTTGTTGCTGATGCGAACTGGCCAAGAACGATTCTGGATCTTTGTTCATCTGTAAAACCAGGCGATGACGATGATAGGGATATACAAGTTAGTAGAAAATAATTGAAACACGATAGAATTGTGTTTACCGTATTTTGCATAAGCTTGAGTTTCCGCAGCGTTTCCACATTCTTGAGCTGCCAGTGCATGCGCATGTTTTGTTCTTGAAGTTTCAGAAGCTGCTTGATGAGATCATGGAGACGATCGAGCTGATCGAGAGCTCCTTTGGTGGATAGTGCTGCCGCGACTGATGGTCCAGTGCGATTCAGCAGCATCAAGAAGTCGTTGGGCGATTCGAACGCCGTTTCCCCGTAAACTTCAGCGCCGCGTGCCGTAGGGATAGGCGAAGTTCCTCCCACGCTTTCTGAGGACTCATTTGCCCCACTAACACTGCTGTGGCTGATTGCCGATGGTGACGAAGGGGTGGTGGGATGAAGGATCTTATGAAGACTAGAACCAGTTTCACTATCACATAGTAATTTCAAAAATTGTCCCTCGCGTTCCGTGTAAGTATACAACCGTTTGAAGGGATCACTGTCGAGGCCGGAATCGGTCTCGTCTGGCTGGCTGTCCAAGCCACTGGCCGATGACATCACAGTGTTTCCGAGGGTAGGATCCGGCGGAGGAGTCGGAAGATTTTCCCGTTTGTAATCGGACGAACGCTTCCGATGTGCCTTTACTTTTTCTTTTTCCATCTTTGGACACTCTGGCTATAAAAATATCACTCACAAGAAGCAACTGGATGGAACTTAGCAGGCTATGGAAAATCGATCAATTCACTATCAGCACTTTTGCTATAGCACCCCCGCCTACTGACGCCAGATGATTTATGCTACTGAAGTTGTTGTTTCTTCGCCGTGATCGGTTTCATTTCGACTTCCCACAGCAATAGATACACGGACATGGACACGGACGACGGAATGGGACGCAACACGACATCAGATGGCGATCGCGGTATGCCACTGAATGATAAATCATAGAACATTCACTAATATAATCACGAGCTTTCGAGCCGATACTGCCGGAGACATCACTGCATTCTTCTGTTCTGAGGTCTGCGCAATCTGTTACCAGTTGGAATAGTAGCGCTAATTAATGTAAAATAAAACATCAATACACAACAATAATATACGGTTGAAACGATTAGAAGCACATGGTTTAGTCGGAAAGATCGTCTCACGAGTCGCAGCGATGATGGCACGCTTTATTGATATACCTAGGCCGTCATGGCTACTGTCGATTGCTGTGCGAGCCAAGAATGTGCGGCAACGTGCTGATATCGACCGAAAAGTGCATAGCTCAGGATCTTTGTTCCCGTTTCTCTGCGTGTCGTATTGTGTACATAAGTAGATATAATTTTTTTTTTGCATCAGTGGTATCGCTCGAGAATAATCTGATGACGAGCGGAACGTTTTCGTAGGACTTACTTAATTTTTACAAAGAAATAAGTCATGATTACAATTTTACATCTCAAGGCCTTAGAATAAGGTTGCCAGAAGTTTTTCAGCGCGTATCCGGGAGGGACAAATCCAGGCTATTTTATCTGAAAACCTGGCAAAATTAAGGAATTTGATTCCAAAACTATCAACCAAAAATCCGGGCAATATTTGGGCAAATGTGGATAAAACCCAAGAATTACTCAACAAAAATCGAGGAAGCAAACTAGAAAAAAAAATTTCATCAAAACTTTTCAGCAGATTTTAAATAGTATTTTAGGCTTTCATAAAACCTTTGATGATTATTTTTATAAAACTTGCTTGAGAAAATGCCGCGCGAAGTTCAAACAGCTCCACTAAATTCCTAAATCATTTTCTTTAAATTATTTTGATATACAACAACTTTGTGAATAAAAATGGAGCATTTGACATATTTTTTCAAAAAAAAAAAAGCGTGAACCACTCAAAAAATGTTCAACTTTGAAAAGATAAAACAACACCAAAATATCGTTTCGGCACCAAATTTTGGCTAGAGAACAGATAAGAATATGGTTATATTTGCTACTTAATTTAACGGCCTTATCGGTGAAAAGTGATATCCTTTTTAGTAGGGACATTTTAGATTATGAATTGTTATGGATATTGATGGATAGAAGAAATTAAAGATGGTGAAAATGAGCGGGTAGAATTTATTTAGAAGCATTATCAACACGTATCAGGAGATCAAAGTAGTCAACGACAGGAATATGACGTGTTTTTTTCAAGCTGTTAACTTTCCTTCGGGTAATTTGAAAAGAGAGGAAAATTCATAAAAATAAAGTGAATGTATCGTTATTATGCCGATTTGTTAGGCCATATTCTACAAATAAGTGATTCAGTGCAGTTAGTCGAAGGGGCTGGTGATATGCCCAGCGAATCGATCAACGTATTTGAACCCAGAAGGAGCGTCGAAGGAGAACCCCAGAATTAAATTCAGATAAGTGTTTCTCATTGTTTTCGTTTTATTTAATTTGTTTCACGTGTTTTCGAAAAATATCTTTTGCAACAGCTAGTTCCCACGGGATGAGTCATCCAACCGGATGAAAATCCCCAAAAAAAAAGCAACAGCCAGTTGAATTTTTCAAAGCAAGTTGTTAAATATTTCTGCAAGGGATTGCACCGTTGAAAACATAGTTTTATGGAAATCTTGTACGCAAGTTTAAGGTTTATCAGCATATATTTAGGCGTTTCTGCATAAAACTCCTAGATTTATGTAAAAATACTCTTATTAAAATTTCAGCTCATTATTGGGTCCTCTAGGACTTCTTAAACGATTTACCATGTAAACTTTGGTCGAATAGTCGATTTCCAGCTGTTTTTGGGTCTCCCACTGGAACTTTTCTGGATTTTTCTCGATCCAATCTCGAAATCTCGCAATCTCAAAACCACTTGACAGATTGTCACCTAATTGTGTACGTTTAAAGAAGTTTACATCGTCGTTAAACGATTCACGGTATACAAAACGCATAACGAATTGGAGGAAGATAATCTTATAACTTCTGTGTCGAAAATATCCATTACAAACACGTCTTACTCTTCCAAAACTACTTTTCAGAATGCTCGATCAGCGTTTTTCCTTTCAAGTTTTTCTCGCTTTCTCACTCTACCATTTTCCAAAAACAAATTAGTCCAAACTTTCTCTCTTCCTCTCCAAAAGTCATGAAACGGGCTACGTTAGCTACGGCCGCCAATTTTCTTTGGTCATGCATAATTTCGGTTGGGAGCTCGAGTCCGTATGCCAGTAGTGCTTTTTCAAACATATCATCTTTGGCACAGTGCACATTTCAGCGCATTTTCGGCACAGAGATTTGCTGAATGAGCAATGGATTTTTGCAACCTCTTCTATGGGTATATACCTAACCCAAAAATAGCTCGCAATTGTTTATAGAACCTAGCTGGAGTATGAATTTCGTCTAAACGCTTTATGCCAGAGGTGCCAGGTGTCCTGATTTATCAGGATTTGTCCTGATTTTCGAGAGACCGTCCTGATTTTTCAAAAACTCTCAAGTTGTCCTGATTTTTGGAAATGTGTGCCTAAAATGTGCTGATTTGTCCTGATTTTCATAAAAATTTCTTAAATATGATCGAATTTGAAGTTAAATTATGAGAAAATCGTATAAATAGGTTATTAAATAGTTAAACCCATTTAACAGATGGTAATCTTCGGTTCAGATGATATTCAAATGGTGTTTTTGGATATGAACTACCGGCCAGCCAACAAGCTGCATACTGATGTAGCATAAATCAAGGCCTTTCCAGCACCTGTTTTGCGCCTTTATTTATGCAATCTTAGCAGAAATCTTTATTATTTTCATGAATCAAGAGGTGTTCTGCAAAATCCTGATTTTTATCAGGTATCAGAATGGGGGTAGGCTTAATAGCGGCACGTTATCCAAACATACGGGAAAATTGTGCCTAGCCATTTTTTTTTTTTTTTATCCAAGATTTCATCATTTACCTGAGAAACCTGAAAAACCTATAAAAAGGAAGAAACAAATTCAATCTATTTAAGATGGCATAAAGCCTTTCCACTAGGGATTATTAGCATTAAAGCTCTTTTCTACATTCGGTAAGGAATGATAGAATGTTTTTTAAGTTTAATTTCTTAAACTCAGATTCGCTTAAAGCGTAAGATCCCAGAGTACGAAAACGTAGTCTGGCAAATGAGGGACAGTTACATATAAGATGGAAGGGATCTTCCACATCTGATTCACAACTACCACATACTGGAGATTCAGCACGCTGAATGTTGTGCATGTGATAGTTGAGTTTACAATGACCGGAGAGTGCTCTGATCAAGATGCTGCAATGAGATTTATTTAAAGTTAATAAGTAACTCGATATGATTGGAGATGGTTTTTCTAAAAATAATTTAGTTTGACGACAAGTGTCCAACTCTTCCCAGTATCGTTCATGCTGGTTAGAGGACCAAGTTTGAATTTGGTTTCTGAACCAACATGGTGATATTGGGACAGCCGGCTCTGGTCCGTAAAATTCCTTTTCCGACCCAGCTCTAGCGAGTTCGTCGGCGCATTCGTTTCCAAAAATTCCCTTATGTCCGGGTACCCATAGAAGGTTTAATCCATTACCTTCAGCAAGTTCTTCGATTGCTTTCCGGCATGCGATTACCAGTTTTGATCTAGAACTGGAAGCACTGAGTGATTTGATAGCTGCTTGGCTATCTGAACAGAAATAAATTGTTCTGAACATAATCTTCTTTTGAAGTGCAATTTGCACTCCATACATAATAGCATATAGCTCAGCCTGAAAGACTGTACAATATTTTCCTAGAGGTTGAGCATAATCTATGTTCAACTCGTGACAGTAAATTCCTGCACCTGCACGGCCGTTTGATAATGAACCGTCAGTATAGAATACAATATGAGAGGACATTTGGTCCTCTACGAAACCTGATAACCATTCTTGAGGAGAAGGAAATTTGACTTTAAACCCCATGTAGGGAAAACTACTCGAGAGTGTTAAATCGTTTGGCGCTAGATTAAACTTGTTTAATCTAACTAATTCAGGCCACACATTTGTATGACTCGATGATCTTTCGATATTTCCTGACAGCCAGAGACCAATTGCCTGTAGACGAAAAGCACATGAGAAGGCCTCCTGTTTTAGGAACAAGTGTAGAGGTTTGATAGAAAACAGAGCCTCTAGTGCTGCGGTAGGAGTTGTAGTGAACGATCCGGACATCCCCAAAAGACACATTCTTTGAAGGTGATTTAGTTTAGTCCGAACTGTTGCAACTTCTCCTTTCTGCCACCACACCAGACACCCATAGGCCAGAATTGGTCTTACTATTGTGGAGTAAATCCAGTGAATATGTTTGGGTTTGAGTCCCCAGTTTTTTCCGATTGCACGTCGGCATTGTCCGAAGGCCATGCATGCTTTTTTGATTCTGAATTCGATGTGATCAGACCAGTTTAATTTGGAGTCAAGAATGACACCCAAATATTTAACTTGATTAGACACGGTGATTTCGGAACCATAAAACAGCAGAGGGCGCACCCCGCGGGTGATACGTTTTTTAGTAAATAAAACAATATTAGTTTTTAGAGGATTAACTGAAAGTTCTACATGAGAACACCATCGTTCAACAGAGCGCAGAGCTTGTTGCATTATATCAAATAATGTGCTTATGCACAAACCTCTTACCAGCAGAAGATAATCATCTGCGAATCCATAGGTTGGTATTCCACGGTCATTGAGTTTTCTCAACAAGCCGTCTGCAACTAGGTTCCACAAAAGAGGTGATAGTACACCTCCCTGTGGGCAACCACGTGTGCTAACTTTTGTTATTGAAGCCTGTCTTAAAGACGAATGAAGATTCCTGTTACTTAGCATTGCGCTAATCCAGTTAGTTATAACACTAGGCTAAGCTTGCCAGATTGCCCGGTTTTATCCGGGTTTGCCCGGATATTTGATGCAAAATTTTGAGAAAGTCCGGTCCGGCCCGGTTGCCCGGATATCACGAAAAAAGTCCGGATATTGCCCGGATTTTTTCACAATTTTCACAAAGAAACCAAAAAAAAAATCAAAGTTTTTGAGTAAGTTTCAGAAAAATCGATTAACGGTATGGAAATTTTCAACAGTTGTTTCAAATAATTTCGCTGATTTACCTTTATAAACCTTTAAATATTTAAGTGTTCAAAAAAGTTTTTGGAAGTCTGCAATAACATAAATAAAATATTAATTTATTTATTTTTTGCAATTTTTGTTTGATTTTATATATAACTAGCTGACCCGGTGTGCTTTGCTACACCTTTCAAGATCAAATGATATTTTCAAAAATTATTCAAATTTATTGTTATAAGCACCCACTACAAAATGAGAGCTGCAGCTGGAGTTTCGAATTGCAACACAAAGATAACTTAAACAAATATTCTGAATCTTACTCTATAAATTTGTGTCAAAGATCTGATAATTTTAATCTGTCTGTAGGTTCCTATATTCCCAACTATATCATATATTCCCAATTCTATCATCCTACTGCAAGAAAGGGTACTCAAACACTTTTTGATGCCAAATATAGTTTCATTTGCTCGATTAATTCTTGAGTTATGCAAAAAATTGTATGGAAGCCCCTCTTTCCCTCTTTATATCTTTCCGCTGAAAAAAGGTGGCTTATCTCTCGTATCTAAATTCTCTCACATAATATGGTAGATATGGTTCAATTTGCTCGATCAACTCTCGAGTTATACTGAAAATTGTAAGGGGAGGGGTCTCCCCATTTTCATCCACCTCTTTGAAGGTGTAAGGGATACCAAATATTCATAGAAGTATTTCTCGTACCCAAATATCGTTCCATGCCAAATTTGGTTCCATTTGCTGTTGTAGTTCTTGAGTTATGCAATAAAACTTCCCTCCCCCTTTCATTTCTACCCGCTGGAAGAAGGAAGGGGTCTCAAACAATCATTAGAACATGTCACGTTCCCAAATATCCACCCATGCTAAATTTGGTTCCATTTGCTTGATTAGTTTTTAAGTTATGTAAAAAATTAAAAAGAGGGCCCCTCTCCCCCTTTATATCTCCCTACTGGAAAGAGGGAGGGGTCTCAAATAATCGTAGAAATATTTTTCGTATCCGAATATCTTTCCATGCCAAATTTGGTTCCATTTGCTTTATTAGTTTTTGAGTTATGTAAAACAATATGAAAGAGGCCCCTCCCCCTTTCAACTGCAAAGAGGGAGGGGTCTAAAATAATCATTGAAATAATTTTTGTATCAAAATACCTTCCCATCCCAAATTTGGTTCCAATATCTTGATTAGTTTTCGAGTTATATGAAAAATTGTAAGGTAGTCCCCCTCCCCCCTTCCTATCACCCCACTGAGAGGAGGGAGGGGTACTTAATATTCATTGAAATATTCTCCGTTCCCAAATACCACCCAATGCCAAATTTGATACCATTTGCTTTATTGGTTCTCGAGTTATGCAAAAAATTGTCTTTTGTTTGGGAGGCCCCTCCCCCTTTTCCTGTTAGGGGGAGGGGTCCCAAACCATTATAGGAACCTTCTCCTGCTTCCAATACTCCCTCCTGCCAAGTTTCACGTAAATCGGTTCAGTAGTTTTTGAGTCTATAGGGAACAGACAGACAGACAGACAGACAGACAGACAGACAGACAGACAGACAGACAGAAATTCATTTTTATATATATAGATAACACCTAAATTTTGCCCGGTTTTTGCCCGGTTTTCGGATTTGAAAAATTGAAATCCATGCCCGGATTTTGCCAGGTTTTTTTGAAAAAATGCCCGGAATTGCTAGGCCCGGATGGGAGTGGAAAAAATTCTGGCAACCTTACACTAGGCACTCCATGAAGTAGTGCCGCATCCATTATTGATGTAAACGAGACATTATCAAATGCTCCTTCTATGTCTAGAAATGCTCCTAGACATGATTCTTTCTGTGAAAAACTATTTTCAATATTATGTACTACGTTGTGCAGAAGAGTTAATGTTGATTTTCCTGTTTGGTATGCATGTTGTGTCGCATTAAGCGGATGTTGGACAAGGCATTCTTGCCTGATATGATGATCAATTAAACGTTCAAGTGCTTTTAATAGAAATGAACTTAGACTAATAGGACGGAAGCTTTTGGCTTCGTCGTATGATGATCGTCCCCCTTTAGGGATGAATTTCACGGCTATCTGCCGCCAAAGTTTAGGAATATATCCATGAGCAAAACTGCTTATCATTATTTTTCTTAATATGTGTTTGAAATGATCGAAACCTTTTTGAAGCAAAACTGGAAATAAACCGTCACTTCCAGGAGATTTGTATTGAGCAAAACCATCGATTGCCCATTTGATCGATTCTGTAGTAACTATTTTCCGAGCAAAATGCAAGGAATCTAGACTTCCAGAAAAGAACTCAGGCTCTATCGATGAATCTTGATCAACACATCCTGGAAAGTGAGTATTGAAAAGACAACTTAATGTTTCTTCGTCGTTTGATGTATAATCACCACTAGGGGTTTTAAGGTATGAAACCTGATAATCTTTTGATTTGGCTAAGACTTTATTTAACCTACTTGCTTCGTGCAAGCCTGAAATGTTTGTACAGTAGCTCTGCCAACTTGAGCGTTCGGCAGCTCTTGTTGCTTTCCGGTAAGCTCTGCGAGCCAACTTGAACGCATCAAAACCTTCCGTGCGCCTTCGGTTCCAAGAGCGTCTGCAGTTTTTTCGTAATTTACTGAGATTTGAGTTCCACCATGGTGTACTGTTTTTGTTGAATTTCAACGTTCGTAAGGGACACGCTTCTTCATAAGAATTAAAAATAATTTCGGTGGTTTTTGCAACCACTTCATCCAACTCAGAAGGAGTAGTAATTTCAGGTGTATATCCATGAAATTTAGTAGCAAGATGCTCCAAATATAGGTCCCAATTAGTTGTTCTTGGGTTTCTGAATGTAATTGTTTCTAAAAACTCACCTGAGTGTTCAAAATAGATAAACCTGTGGTCAGAAATCGATTCTTCGTTAGGCACATGCCAATTTGAAATTTCCTGAGAAATTGTTCTAGAACAAAGTGTGATGTCAATCACCTCTTCTCTGTCACACCTAACAAAAGTTGGTTTATTTCCTACATTTAGAATTTCTAAATCAGTGCTGCTTAAATATTCCATTAAATTTAAGCCTCTCAGATTGATATCTGAGCTACCCCATACAAAATGATGGGCATTGGCATCACAGCCAATTACAAGAGGTATATTTTGTGATTCACAGAATGAAATGACATTTTTTAAATCATCCGTAGGGGATGATTGTTCATATGGTGAGTATGCTGAACAGTAGACGTATTTTCTATCAGGCAGCGAAACCTGAACGACGCAAATATCTCTTGTTGTTAGATTGGGTATAAGTGTTGCATTTAAAGAATTGTTTATCAATATACATGCACGAGGCATTATTCGGGCATTAGTCATTCCAATTACACTGAACACAGTAAAGTTTGGTTTGAGCAAATTTCCTAAGTAAAAAGTTCCATTTCGGAAATAGGGTTCTTGGACCAAGGCGATTGATGCAGTTCCATTAAGGATTAAACGACATAAGTTCAGTGTAGCGGTTCTTTTGTGCTGCAGATTTATCTGTGCAACCTTAATAGAAAGCATTTCTATCAAAGAATTCCACACATATTTCCATCACACACAAAAGCCTCTGCACCTTCATATCGACGCATGAAGCGGGGTATCCCATACAGGATGAAAATTTAAAAATCGTGTGTATAATCTGAATCCCACGAGTTGCCAGGAAAAATACGGCCCTTTGCACCAGTGCCTGGCTATAGTGCAGACCTTAACAAGGTTCTGCTTAAGATAGGATTATTATACACCCTCCTACCCCCACTTTGGGGCCCGCAGGCACAGAACAACCTTGAAGCGGGCGTTTACAAAATTTAGGAGAATACAACTCGTGCATGCGCATTAATAGCAATAAGCACAATTGGTGAATCCTCCCTGAAGAAACTTGGCTTGGAACCAAGCCAAGGTTCCCCCCTCCCAATGTGATAGTCGCATTTGAAGAATGACTAACGCATATGGGAAGTACTGGATAAGTCGCCTTTTACGACGTGGACCAGTATCCCAGTGGTAGTATTCTATGAGCCGCCACCACACAGCAAAAACAACAACAGATGGTAATCTTCGGTTCAGATGATATTCAAATGGTGTTTTTGGATATGAACTACCGGCCAGCCAACAAGCTGCATACTGATGTAGCATAAATCAAGGCCTTTCCAGCACCTGTTTTGCGCCTTTATTTATGCAATCTTAGCAGAAATCTTTATTATTTTCATGAATCAAGAGGTGTTCTGCAAAATCCTGATTTTTAACTTCGCTTTGTCCTGATTTTTTATGAAACCACCTGGCACCCCTGCTTTATACACCCTTTGCTTTTTACTGTATGTCTCATTAGACTGGCCCATAACAAAAAAAATCCTTATATTCCACGCGGCACCCCCTAGGTTGGTGCATTAAGGTGAAAAAATGACTTACTGAAAGTTTCAGATCATTTGGAAGAAGCACGAGCTGGCGCAAAGGACTTGAAATTTGTATGGAGATTTTCGGCAAAATGTATGAAAAATCGACATACTTTCACTCTTTGTGTTCTAAAATATGTTTCCAGTGTGCTAGAAAACTCAGAATTTCAGGAATTGTAGTTCAAACAATGACAAACAAGTTTGTAGAAGGTTGTGACGCAATACGAGTTGACTGTGATGAGTTATACGCAATTGAATGTGTGATTTTTTTTTCTCATTTTATCGATATATCGTGAACGGTGCATAGGTGGATTAATAGTACTAACTTGATCGCATTGTCACACAATGAGAATTACAGATAAAAAGTTTGTGTCTTCGGCAAAGTTGTAGCTTATTTTATAACAAAAATCTTTGCAAAATATTCAAGAAAGGTTTGAAAAACTATAAACTGCTGCATTGTGCGACGACGCGATCAAGTTAGTGCGATTATTAGCCCATACACCGTTCACGATATATCAATGAAATGCGAAAAAAATCACACATTCAGTTGCGGATAACTCATCACAGTCAACTCGTATCGCGTAACAATCTTCTACAAACTTGTTTGTCATTGTTTTAATTACAATTCCTGAAATTCCGAGCTTTCTAGCATACTGGAAAAATAGTTTAGAACATAAAGAGTGAAAGTATGTCGATTTTTCATACATTTTGCCGAAAATCTCCATACAAATTTCAAGTCCTTTGCGCCAGCTCGTGCTTCTTCCAAATGACCTGAAACTTTCAGAAAGTCATTTTTTCACCTAAATGCACCAACCTAGGGGGTGCCGCGTTGAAAAAAATGTTGAAAAAATCATCCCATACAAATTTGGGTCAGTCTAATGTCTCATCATAAGTGTGAGAGAGATGGAGATAAAATTTGATCCATTTTTTTGACAAACGTTCTCTCTCTTTAGGAGTGAGTGAATAACTTTTCGCATTTTTCCCCTTGGAATGTTTTCGCTTCCAGACCGTTTGTTTTGTTGTGAAGTAAAGGGTGTATAAACCCCTTCTTCTGGGGATAATGTCGTATTATGGCTATATATCTTTAAGATCCTTTGCTCAAATTGCATTTTAAATGTCATGGAAACTGATAAACTAAAAACGGTTTTTGTGATACATAGAGCTTATATTGGGCTACTTGAATGCACGTGGCTTTATAGTTGAAAACTCAACCAATCAGAGCAATGTGATTGCTATTGTCGTTCAAGTAAATAATTTTAAAGCTCATATGAATTTATGATTAGTTGCAATTTTATTCACTGCTCTGATGGTTCGTGTTCGTAGTTAAAAACTATGCGTTTGTTAACAAAATTTAAGTTTATCGCGATCCACCAGGCATAAAATTCAATATTGTTTTGTTAAATTTACTGAGTGTTCAATTTAAAGCTTGAACATTGAGCCACAAAACAGTGCTGAGGATTTCTTTGTCCAAGCTTTTGGCGATATGGCCAAATATTTTATTTTAAGAGGGATTAGATATCGCTTCTCTTATATGCAGGTTTACTACCCTTTGGCTCCAAGGGCCTCACACACAGTGAGGAAAATTCGTTTAAACGCACAGCTATATTTTAACATTCGGGTTAACCAGCCTACAATAATTGCACCAAATCAGTACCAAATGTTGAGTACTCTAAAGAATAGTCGATAACTGTATTGTTTTCAAATTTAAGTTCTTATGTGACAAAAATAGAGACAAAAATAGATTTTTATGAGGAAAATTCGTTCAAACGCACTTTAGCTTTTATTTATTTAATCAAAAATTACTCAAACATTTTAACAGTAAAAAGTGGTTAATATTTGGTTTGCCTTCCGTTCTGGCGAATAGTTTCAAAAATTCTGTTCTGCATTGAATTGACGAGATTTTCAAGCGTTTTTTCAGGAATTTATAGCCAGCATTCTCTCACAGCAGCCTCTAATTCCTTAACAGATCCGTACTGCTTTCCACCTTTGTACACAAGCCGAGCTAGGATGCCCCAAAGGTTTTCTATCGGGTTTAGGTCTGGACTGCGAGCAGGCCAATCCAAAACCGTAATGTCTCGCTCCAAAAACCATCGCATACTTGTCTTGCTGACATGGATGGCTGCGTTATCCTATTGAAAAATGAAGTCTTCTGGCATAAAATCCTCAGCAAATGGAACCAGAACGTCTTCCAGGAGTTCCACGTACCTTTCTGAATTCATCCTGGTAGAAATGGTAGCAATAGGGGTTTTTCCGTGACGTGAAAAACCACCCCAAACCATAAGCGTCCCGCCTCCAAAATTTCGAGTAAGCTTAACCTCGGGTTTCATTCTCAAATCATGCCAGTAGTATGAACAACAATCAGGCCCGTCTAGATTGAATTTCTTTTCATCCGAAAACACCACATTATTCCATTCATTTCTCCAAGTCATGTACTTTTTGGCGAAATCCAATCTCGCCTGAATATGAGCTTGAGTCAAATTCGGTTTCTTGGCCTTTTTGGTGTACTTCAAGTGTCCAGAACCTCGCAGTATCTGCGCAATTCGCTTGTTGGTAATTGGGAGTCCAAGTTCCTTCTTAATTTCGGTTGCATTGTACCTTCCAGTTCGACCAAGCTCCAGAATTAGGTTTCGTTCACGATTGCTGATTTTGGTATTTCCCTTGGTTTTCTTCTTTACACCGTATTTTTCACCTTTCTTCAGCAAATTTCGAATCACTGTTTCGGATCTGTTTATTCTTCTTGCTATTTCACGATTGCTCATACCGGTTTTCTTCAGTTCAAGAGCAACTTTTTGCTCCAATTCACTCAAGTATCTACCTTTCGCCATTTTAAAAATCACACCGTCAAAATGCCTGAATCGACTAAGCAGAAAGCAGAACAAAGCGCACTTACACTACTACAAGACCAAAAGACCAAGACCAAGACCAGAACGCAAAAGTTTAGAT